>NW_011499860.1:146844-157811 GCF_000495115.2 Populus euphratica
CCTTTTATATATATATATATATATATATATATATATTTGGGTTCTTATGAGCCGCACATATAAATTTTTCTTGTATATAAAATTTTCACCAATAGTGCGTTTAGAATAACAACAATGTCATAACACATTAACAAATAAACAACCATAATGGTTTTTTTGTCCTATATAAAATAGCATTAGGAGTGTCATGATGTGATGGTAGGTCTGCCTTTTGAGATGTGTGTTGAAAATGAGTTTTACGTATAATTATAAAATTATGACAATGAGTTTAGGAGTCACTATCTAATATTATGGTTTCTGAAAAATTTATAGTCTGCTAGAGTTCGGGTAGGGGACTGGTTATGCAAGGGAAAAACACATCACTCCTAACACACCCTATGTAAGATAAGGTGCATTGTTATTTGATTATTTTTCTAGATTATTTTTCTATCTATTAGTCCTGTCTACGGTTCAAGGTAGATTTTCTATCGTGAGGAAGTTTTTACCTTATTAAGTTAAATCCTCACCGTTCTATGGTTTAAATTTTAGCATTTTATTTATTTTACATTTTATATCTTTAATACATTATAGTATAATTTATGATGTAATTTTATAATTTTAAATATTAAAGTCTATAGCTAAATCCTAACACTCCAAATATTAATTAAACAATATAATTGTTGAAAGATTTTTGATATTTTGGCCAAACCCTAATAAATAATTATAAACTTGTTACGATATCCATTTTGTATTTTTAAAATATGATAAAAATGATTCTCTTTTTAGAAAACATGTATGAAAAACTTTTAGGATTTGGCTATATGTACGAAAATAAAGTATTTTTTTTTGTGTTTTAGAAATAAGGATTTTTTTTTGTATTTTTTTCCAGAAATTTCAAAGATAATCAAGTATTTTGTACCTAGTTTGTATCTTACAGTGTAAGTTTATGATCCAATATTGAAGAAAATTGGTAATTATTTAAAAGGACTTTTAGAAATTTTTGGATTTTTTACATTATTCTTATTATTATTATTATTATCATTATCATCATCATTATTATATGGGCTAGGCCCGGCTCAATCATCTAGGCTCGACCCAACCGAGTTGGGTTAAGTCAATAAACAACTTAATAGACTTGGCCTCTTTTCTTCTTCTTCCTTTTTTTTAAAAAAAAAACATTAGGTTTGACCCGGTCTAACTATTTAGGCTCGACCAAAACTGGTCTAGCCCATGCAACTTGGTCACCAGCCTAGGCCGGTGACTAAGTTGTATTTGTAAACTGCAGAACATGAATTATAATTCATGTTCTACACGTTTACATGTAAAAGAAAGAGGAAAACAAGAGGATAGAGGCGAAGATGATTACTTGGCATGGAGGTGGCTGTTGCTGTTGGGAGGGCCACTATGAGGCTAGTAGTGGTTGTTGCCATTAGAAGAATCAACGACGAGCATTGGTTATAGGTTGTTCACAATGGTTGTGGACAATGATTGTTGGTGAATGAGCCGGGGTTGGTAAGGGTGTATAGGCAGTTGTTGGTGGTTGGGTGGTTGCTGAAGTTGAAATAATGGTGGAGAGAGAGAGAGAATAATGCTAAAAAAATGGTTATTCTTGACCTTGCTCTCTAATTTCTTGATACTCAATGCATGGATTCCACCTCTATTTATACAGGGTGGAAGAGGGACACTTATCTCTTTTAGGGATCGATCTTGACCCTTTATTCGAACTAGAAAGATCCTAATTGTTTGTTCAAAGTTGTTTTCATGACCTAAAAAGGTTAGAAACTATAAGCTGCTTGAGTTGGCTACTTTGGGGCGGCATTGAGGCCTTTATATTGTCAATCAACTATAAAGAACTATACTAGGGCGTAGTTAAATATCAAACTATCATGGTAGTATATATTTTGTCAAATTTAGTGAAGAGATGAAGCATTAAAGACCTCTAAAAAGTATTTACCGAGTAGTCTTTTTAGGCTAAAGAGGAAGAAAATATTAAATAGTAACTAGACAACACATCGTTTAGTCTTGATTTTCTTATCATTCAAAATAGTGTTGTTTTGGACATTTTATGGTTTAATTTAGGTGTTCAGTCAAAGTTCATTTAGATCTAATGACTTTTAATTTCTTTTAATTGCGGTGTTCAGTCAAAGTTCATTTAGATCTACTGACTTTTAATTTCTTTTAATTGCACCATTAATTAACCTTAAACTTACAGTTTTATGAAAATTTTCCCTTACCAAACTTCAATGTCAGCCCCAAATTTCAACACTTTTTTTTATAAAATTTTTTGGTATTTGGTCTTAGATTTATGCAAATTTACCTTTAGTTGACCATTAAATATTCAATTTTATCCCTGATTTTAATCAATTGGATCCTCATAGTTAGGTGTCTTTTGCAAATTGGTCATTGACTGTGAATTTCTTCAATTTGACCCCTGATTTTAATCAATTGATTAGTAAGAATTAACTTTGGTCTCCAAAAATTCTAATCACCTTAATTAAACTCAAATTAACCTCTCCAAAACTTATTTTTTCACCAATTAAATTAATTTGAGTAATTTAAAGTATAATTAAGTCATTGCACCTAATTAAATCTTTTAATTAAACACAAATTAATTCCTAAACATAATTAAATCTTTAATTTGGTCTGTGATTAAATCAAATTGACATATTAAAAATCTAATTATGTCCATAAACTAAATTTTTATGTAAATTCATCCATTAATTATTTAATTTGACATTGAATCTGCACTGTCTATCTAATTTTAGGCATAACGAGGTACGATCATGCTTCCCACTTCGTTCAAAATTGCAACTTGATTTTTTGCATATATAAAATCCTTCCTCAACCAACTTTTTCCTCATCTCCAGTGTCCTTGCTATAATTATTTATTTATTTATTTTTATTTTATTTTATTTTTTATAAAGGTAAATTTAAGGAATAACTTATAAATGAGTTATGACAAGCATGACACCATTCTTTCTCTAATGGATGATCATTTCAACAACTAATAACAACATCAATTTTTTCACCAATAAAACATCTTTTTTCCCACAAAAACATTCCAAGGCCTAGTGTGTATAAATATATACAGTCACTAGGAAAATAAGCCAGAGCACATATAGGCCTACAAGCTAGAGAAATTTATATTTAGGTCATACAATCACCATACAAAGATAGGGGATCCCATCCTGACCATCTAGAGTGACACTTAGCCATAAAAAGCCACTCATGCAAAAGCTAGCCAAACTATACTATACACACAGATACACATTCCCTACTTTATTTTTTCTCTCTTTATGAATATTTTTTTTTATACCATAACTAACTTAAGCATTTAAGTGTCCTATATTTCTATAAGAGACTGGTTTTTTAGGAATAGGTAAAAAAAAAAAGAGTTCAAGCCATCAAACCATGAGACCATTCATAGAAAGCCCAAGTTTTGTTTGAAGTTTTTCTATAACTTCATTAACAACATCGTCTATGAGAAATAGAATAAAAAGATAGTTGATTGCTTTTTACTCTTTATAAAAAAGTATAGTTAATGTTTGATAAAATCAAGGATAAGGGAGAGTAACTAACTTTCCTGCCACCAAGAGTCATTCTTCTAGGGCTCAAACAACTCTCTTAACAAGTGCAAATGGTCAACAATGTTATTATAGCCATACAAAAATGACTTCACATCCTTTCATTTCATGAATAAGAAATTCAACATACAACTCCATTATATGCACCACACGTATATAACCTAAGATGTACATTACATGTTTCCATTGAAAATTGAGGATTTACCCTATTAAAATATTTTTAGGCTTCACCATCGAAAGGGTACACCATGACTCTATCCACCATATCATGTGAATGATGTTATATTATATGTTCAACAGTCTTTGAAGACATGAATAAGCTTTACAACATAGGAGTGATTAAGAAGTATCTATATTTTCTGTGTGACAAGAGTCTTTTCCCTACCAGTTTTGAGTTTACAATAAGTATGTCCATATGTTTTGCTTTTAGTTAAATCTACATTTTCAAACTGGTACAACAAGTAAAAGTTTGGACACATATAAATTTTTTATTAACTTAGGTCAAGAGGTTTTATTATGGATTTAGCAGTATAAAATTCTTTTTTAGCCTATTGTTTTCAGGTAAAATGCTTCTTGTCCATTTGATAATTTTGTTGTAACTGGTCTCATTGAGCCCATGCTTTAACTTGATAGTGAACACCCATATAATGATTGATAATTTACTATGATTTGTGAACTCATCCCACAATGGTTTGTTAGAGTCTTTCAAAAGATAAAAAATTCTAGCCATATTTGTATTTAGTTCTTCATCCATAATTGAACATTCACCTGCATAACCCTAATTTATTCTCATCACATCTATAACCATATTTCTAAAAAGATTATTATTGTCATCTATAACTCCATGTATATTATTATAGCTAGAAGTTGAATTAACTATCTTTTCTATCATGGTCTTATAAGAAACATATGAATTTCTGTGTGCAAACTAACATAAGCATTTCTCCATAACTTTTGTTTTTATATAGAAGATTCATTATTATAAAATATGGACCGAGAAACTTTTTATTTTTACACTTTTTACATGGATATCTAATACCACCTCCCTTAACATTTTTTGGATTAGATAGTATGTAATTAATAAAATTCTTAACTCTATTATTATAATTCATTCTTTGCAAAGCTTTAGGTGAAACTCAATACATCCAAGAAAAATAATTCATTACTTATATCAAATCTATATAAAAAAGTAATAACAACATGTATTAATTAATTAATTAATTATGTGAACTAAATAAATTAGTTAATATTTTTTAACTCAAAATTATTCAATCTATTTTAACAGTACTCTTAAATCATTATCAATTTTCAACAAAATTCAAATTCCTCTAGATTTATTGAAATTTTCACCTTAATAATAAAATTTATAAAATATAAAACATACTCATTAAATAAGTTATTATTTATTTCATTACAAAACACATTAGTCATAAAATCAAAATAAATTTCATCAAATTATAAACAAATACAATATCTCAAAATATCAAACAAACTCTAACATATACAAATCATACATTCAAATAAAAAATTTCTATGGAAAAAAGATATAAAAGAAGTAAACACACAAACAAACTACATATATTGCATCAAAATGCCACAAAAATTAACTTTTTAAAATTGACTTAAAAAAAAGAAGAAGCTAGTTTTGCTTACTTGAAGTGAAGAATCCCGAAAGAAACTTGAATCAGAATAAAGATGTTGATAAACTGAGTGTTGAGGTAGCTAAATTTGTAGTAATGAGAGTTTGATTTGTGATAAAATTAGGGATGAGGGATTTTCAGTTTTTTTAGAGAAAAATTGAGAAAGAAGAAGAAAGAAGGGGAAGAAGGGGTCACTTGTTATCTCATAACATAAATATTACTGACATATATATTAATGAATATTAGTGACAAGTTTATTTCATCGACAATACTGTTTGTAAGCATGATACATTATTTTTTCTTTTTTTCTCATTTCTTTTCCTGCCACTATAGTTCCATTGGCATATATCGACATAAAAGTTTTGACGGTGTATACTACGGGACATTGCAAAAAATTATTCTATTAGTAAATTTCACTGTAATTTACTTATGAAATTTTTTCGTCGGTATTTTTATTTGTATTTATAAATTTTTTGATAGTGTATGAAATGTTAGAGACTCGATTGATAAATATTTTTGTTTGGAAAATTTATTGAGAATTGTGTAATATGTTATGGATGAAATTGAGGTTTAACCTCTTTTTTTTTTCCTTAATGAAAACTAGTATTTTATTAATACAACATCATTTTCATACAATAAATATAAAAAGATAACAATGATAATAATTAAAACTATATGATTGAATAGATCTCGACAATAGCAAGTGTTAAAATTGGTATTTCCAATAGCAAATGATCCTTCCAAACTTATATTAGTCTTGCGAAAACTTGTAGTATCACACCTTCGCAAATCTATCACTCCATTGATGAAAAATCTCTCCCTACCGACCATAATTAAAACAATAAAAAACAAGTAACAAACTTTATGTATAGTATAACAAACCCTAACATGTAGGAACTAGAACCCAATAAAAGAGAAAACCCAACAAATTAATATCAAGATCTGGATAGTTCAAATTTCAATCTATAATAACAAACAAATTGAAATCCAAATTTGTAAACATCCAAATCCCCTTTATTTTAAAACACACATAAAGATATGAAAATATAAATACATATTTGACAAAAAAGAAAAGAAAAAGAAAAAGAAATGGAGGATCAAGGAAGGGAAGAAGGAAAAAGATAAAGGAAAAGGTTGAGGGTTTTAGGGCTGACAAAATATATATGCTGACAAAAGCCTTATATATAGATCTCCCTTGATAATGAAATTAATATCAAACTAGTCGATGTCATGTGAAACAATTTTGATTCTTTTATTATTTGTATACATTAGTTATTTGTATATTTAACTATATTATCATAAGTATTTAATTAGTTGTTGTTGTTATGTTCATTTTTATTGTTTCTATTATGTTTAAACATGAATATTAAGAGATATAAACCCATTGAAAATTCTTAACCCAAAATTTGTATAATTTTTAGAACATTTTTTTTCCAACTTGATATCAGTTTTTAATTTTTTATATTGATTGAAACTTCATTTAGAAAATTTCTATTATAAAAAAATAATATAATTTTTTTAAAAATATATATAATATATATTTTCTCTATGTATGTTGAATTTGAATTCTTAATTACTATTTTTTTAAATACTATCTGTATCACTTAATTTTATATTTTTATTAAAAAAAAGGACTTAATTAAAAAGTAATAAAAGTTTAAATAATAGACAATCCAACTAATGTATTACTGTAAACTTTTTCTAGTTTAATATATAATTTTATTGCTTTTATATCTTATACAAAATATATTCAATATGCATCTTAAATAGAAATTTACTGTATGACCTTTCAATTAATTCAAGTAAAAATAATTTACAATAAATCTATGCTAATAAAATTTAATTCAAAGTTTTTCATTAAAAGCTTTTCTCATATATATATATATATATATATATATTCAACTTGGTATCAATGTTTTGATTTTTTTTTAAAAATTATTTACATTTTATATATCAATTTTCAACTATGTATATGTATCAATTGATCAATTTTAATTCTGATTTACGTCAAAACATTCGATATTGACATTGAAGGTCATAGAATGTAATTCCCATCTATATCTATATGTGACTACATAAGCTATCATTATTTACCCGAATGGGAACATATTATTTGTTAAGTTCAACTTTGGTTTCACCCCGTCCCTCTACATGTAAAAGAAATGCTATGTCCTAAAAGCTTTATAGACAGCATACCATTATTTCTTTTTAGGTCCAAATATCACTTTGAGGATAACAATAATATCAAAATATATCCTTAGAAAAGAATATTAAAAAACGACATTTAATTATCGTGCATGTAAGGGTCATACTTTCTCACAAATCAATCATATAAAATCGTATTAATCATATACAGTACTTTCGCTTTCTCTTAAAAAAGTGTGGAGCATTTAATTTAATTTAATTTTTTTGAGAACGATCTTCATAGTATTAATTTTGTTTTTAATCAAGACATCGATGTCGCCCACGTGGAACACCATCATTTCGACGTGGACATAAGCATTAAGGGTCCTCCGACGTCAGATAAAAAGACTAGCAGCAGTTTTCAGTTGGAAATGGTTAGGGGATAAGCCAAAACGATGCAAAAGAAGATAGGGTTTTTATCTCAAATCAAAGTTGGGAGTGACGAAAAAGATATATATATATATATATATATATATATATAGACAAAGAAATGACAATGATCATACACAAAGGAAGATAAAAAAGAAAAGAAAAGGGAAAGCACTTGTAGAAATTATTATACGCGGAAAAGAAGCTCAAGAATCCTTTTCTTATAAATCCTTGACATGGAGAAAAAGATTGTTATTCTTCATGAATAAATTTTGGATGCTTTTGCCGACTACAAAATTCTTATAACGATAAGGAGGAAGTGGTAATGAAGTGATGTCATTGTGGTGATGATCACAAGGGACAAATTAATGGAGTCGGGTTCGCAGGATATGGACCGAAATGTGGATTAGTAAAGGTTGCGTGATCATGATTTCAAACTCTGTATATATTGTAGAGTTCACATCTCATTTGGATTTTAAACATTCAAAGCATATGATTATGAAACTAACCCTACTGTTTGGAATCCGACAGAATTTCATGCACCATATGATATTGTTCTTGTCAAGTTTCTGGGTAGTCACTCTATTCAATGATTTTCATGTGATTCCTTATTGAGAAATTCCTATCGTGGTTGTTCTTTTCTCACACATGGGCTGCTCTTGAACAAAGCAATAATATGAATGTTAGATGCATACCAAAAAAAAAAAAAAACTCAAATTACTTTTAATTATTATAGTGTAATTATAAAATTAATCTCGAAAAAAAAACCAATTAACCAGGTGAAAGGGCAAAATTATCTTTTCACCAATTGTTTTTAACTTATTATATTGATTTAGATCTATCATTTCTTTATTTTTAGTATAGTTAAATTAATACTTTGGCATTTGAATAAAACAGTCTAATTCCTTTTATTCCAGGGTGTTTTGGTCATATTATTTTTTAAAATAGTGCAATTACTTCTATATATATATATATATATATATATATAGCTGTCCTATAAAGATTTTTTTTTGTATCATTTTATATTGATTTGACCTTTAAAAACAGCCTTTTGGGATGGTGTTTAGAAGATCTCGACACCTTCTACACAACATTGTTATGTGTTTACTAGAAGTGTCTCTAGTTTGGTACTAGCAATCATTTTTTTTTCTTTTCTCTCTACTCAAAATTTGCATTCGGCCTAAAAAAATTCAGAAAAGTTCATTGATTAGTATTTAAAAGTATATTTTTATCAAGGTTTTATATCATTATTTTACACTTGAAGTATCCATAACTCCTTAACTAGAATACGTTTTATAATAACATATCTAACAAATATAAGATACCTTTAATTTATTATAAATATTCATCTTAAATGTAGGCCTATCACATCAATGAAAGGATTGATTGATAAGTTTAACTACTGAAATAGAGAAGACAAAGAAAGAGCTAAGTTTAGAAAAAAGATGCTGGTTCAATCCAAATTGAAACACTGTTTAGTCATTGGGTTATATTTAGAGCTGCAGATCTTGGATTTTAGTTTGGTTTATATGGATAGAAAGCTAAGATATAGAACTAAAACATTTATGAAGAGGTTAAGACTTAATTCTGCTATTTGAAAGTCCAAATCTTAGCATAAAAAGAGAAGTCCGAATTTGTCCTGCAGCGTAGATATTATTCAGTTTTTACCCCATATCTTGAGTTTTAGAAGTCTAAATGTACTGATTCTTTTTTTGTTGAAAAGATGAGATAATTTCCCAAAACTTTCATGCAGATTATTTATTCAAATTCTGACGTTAGTAATGATACTTTGCTCAAATAAGAAGATAAGTATTGTCACCAAGTCAAGATGGGCCACTCACTCAACAATTAGTTATCAAATCAATAGTTTTAAATTTTGACCTATAAAATGGGGCATTTGCTATGCATTTCAATATCTTGGTTTTCATATCAAGATCATGTTCTTGCTCCCTTTCTTTATATTTTTATAATGCTTAAGTTTTGCTTTCATTCAAAACTTTCATGCAGATTATTTATTCAAATTCTGACGTTAGCAATGATACTTTGCTCAAATAAGAAGATAAGTATTGTCACTAAGTCAAGATGGGCCACTCACTCAACAATTAGTTATCAAATCAATAGTTTTAAATTTTGACCTATAAAATGGGGCATTTGCTATGCATTTCAATATCTTGGTTTTCATATCAAGATCATGTTCTTGCTCCCTTTCTTTATATTTTTATAATGCTTAAGTTTTGCTTTCATTAATATCTTATTTATGCCTAATCGAATGAATGTCATGTTTAACCATGTTGACTCATTGTCTTACTAGGTAGTTTAGACACTTTGGAAGAAATCTTTCATATTTTCTTTTAGGCTCAACTGCATATTCACCATAAACCTATAGGTTTGTTAAATGTTAATGATTTTTATGATAATTTGTTCTCTTTTCTTGATCATATTGTAGAACAGAAATTTCTAACATCTTTGGCACAAAAAATCATAATCTCTATTGCTACTACTGAATAATTGATTGATCAATTATAATCTTTCATCCCTATAATTGATCTTTCTATGAGTCGCATATATTGGTCAACTAAGAAAACATCCCTATAATTGATCTCTCTATGAGTCGCATATATTGGTCAACTAAGAAAAGCCATAAAAAGCTTAAATTGAATTTGAGCCTTCATTTGTGAAACCTTGTGTCTTTTGGTTTTATTAATAGCATATTATTTTATTTTGTTATTTCTTATATTTGTTTAAGTATGATTCAAGATTATTAATGCTCGTTATTTCAGGTGATATCCTCTATATTCTATTTTTCTACCTTAGGATATTAAGGGCAATGTCTCATTTTGGTCGGAGGTAAGTTGAAAAAAAATCCTAACTAACTAACCAACTAACTGCTTTTGTTTTTAATAAAACCATTTGACAAAACTGTTATTACTTGGATGACAGAGTAAGGGTGAATTTTATTAACTCTTAAGATGCAAAATTTTCTAATGGTTATTTGCAATATTCATAACAAGGTCTATCACATATTTCTCTTGAAATATTTAGGTCTACAAACTCCCATATTATTATCACTTGATTATATTCGTATACTCATTTAATAAGTATTTTTAAACCTATATTTTCACACACACACTTTAACATATAATTATGGGTTGCACATTGAATTATTACATTATTTATGTTCTTTTGTTAAAGGTAACAACTAAGGGAAAGA
>NW_011499860.1:157839-158737 GCF_000495115.2 Populus euphratica
GATATTATATAATTTGTAAAAAAAGAAATGATGATAATAAAATTATAGATAAGTTTGGTTTTATAGCCTCCCTAACCTAAGCAATTAAGCCCGAATGGGTGTTTTAACATCTAATACCCTAAACTTAACCGACTTGAGAGCTATTGGTCCAATGCTTGTTGCATGAGTTAAGAAGAAAAGTTTAAGGGACTCAAACATTACACTATCTATGTATCAGTATCTGCAACTTGAGTTACTAAACTTGTAAGGGTGTTTCAACACCCAATGCTCTAAGAGTAACTCGTTTGGGAGTCATTAGCTGAAAGCTCATTACATGAGTTAAATATGCATTGTGTTATCTATATATAATCATAATAATAATAATTCCCAACCCAAGAAAGTTAACCTTAAACATTAAAGAAGAATATTGCTTTTTTTTCTTTCAATAAAAACCTCATCATCTATGTTTTCATACATTGACCACATGAAAAAAAAAAGATTTATTAATATCTTGGTAAGGAAATATTGAGAAGATATATAAATTTAATGAGAGTTTGTTTATTTGGATAGATTAATGGAAGTTGAATGATGAATGTCTTGCTTTTTGGAACTTGTAAATTGTTTTTCTATTTTAACGCTTTGATTACTAGGGACTAGTAATAAACTAGCTGGGGGGTGATTAATACTTAAAAGTGACTTTTTATCAAGGTTTTATATCATCATTTAGTACTTGAAGTATTAATTATAACTTCTTAACTAGAGCATGTTTTGTAATAATATATCTAATAAATATAAGATACATTTAATTTATGGTAAATTTTCAAATTTTCATCTTAAATGTAGGCCTATCACATCAATAAAATGATTGATTGATGAGTTTAACTAATGAAATTGAGAAGACAAAGAGAGGGCTAAGCTT
>NW_011499860.1:160681-249824 GCF_000495115.2 Populus euphratica
CAATTGAATAATAAGATTTTATACTTACACTTGTTTGACATATCATTAGTGGATCCTCTAACCTTGATATTTATTGTTATTGTTGTCTAATCCTTATATTGATCATCCATCTCAAAGTTCTCATCGACTTCTTTTTCTTTTTCTTTATTACTATTACTACTACTACTACTACTACTACTATTATTGTTGTTGTTTATAATTGTTGTTTATAATTTATACAATTAACCTTCCTGTAGTTCGACCTCGATCTTGCCGGGGTATTTATTACTTCGACAATCTTTATTATTTTAATTACTATTTTTTGGGATCATTTTTAAAATTGTTTTCTCTAGGATCATTTGTTAATTTTTTTTTTTAAATTTTTTTCTCATTTTTCTTGCTTTTTTTTTGTTTTTTGAATATTTTTTTGTTAATAATTTTTCATGACTTCATCCTTGAAAACTTAATTTGTTGAGTTTCTTTATTTAACTTAGGTCTATTATTTAACAAGTTACAAGTTTTAGAAATTAGACCATGTTTAGAAAGTTCATCCAGGTTTGGTTGGTTTTTTGTTTTTCCTTTTTTTAAGATGATTTTTCTTTCTTTTTTTTTTAGGTTTTGTTTTGTTATTTTTGTGGTTTTCCTTTTATTAGGTTAGTTAACCATCTATTTTTTTTTTCAATTTCACCTCTATTATTTAATCTATAAAAACAATCTATGAGATTATAAATGTTTTTTAATTTCACCCCTATGAGCTTTTACTATTTTAAATTTAATTTTTATTTTTTTACTTTTTGCATTTTTTCTATTAATATTTTTTCAACAATTCATTCTTCATAATTAAACTGGTTAAGAATTAAACTTCTTAATTGAATCCAAATCTAATATTTTACTAGTTGTAAGTTTTAGATATTATACTAGGTCTAAAAGGTTTGTCTAAATTTACTTGGTTTTTTTCATTTTTAAGCTATATTATTTTATTTTTTTTATTTTTTTAAAGAGTCAATTTACAACTACTAGTATTATTCAAATAAAATAACTAATTTAATTATGTTAATAATTTATAATCCGATTGAAACCTCCGTTATGTGTAGTTTGTAGTTGAGTAATAAAAAAAAGTTTATACTATACTTGTTTGAAATACCATTAATAGATCCTCCAACCTTAACAATTATTTTATCCTTGTTTAATTCTTATATTAATCTTACATCTCAAAGTCTTCTTAAACTCCTCCTCATCGTCATATTATTATTATTTTATTATTATTATTATTATATAGTTAACCTCCCTATGGTTCGACCCTAGTCTTGTCAGATTATTTATTGGTTCAACACTCCTATGCTTGGGAGTTGACATCAATCTTTCTGTCGTGTCATCCATTTAATTGTTTTTTCCTTCACATTTGACCCCTACCCTTTTGATTACCATTTTTTTTAATTTTACAATAAGCTATGAAATTATGAATGCATTTCGATTTCACCCCTACTATTTTTTAATTTATAAATAATCTATCAAATTAAAAATATTTTTTAATTTCATCCCTATCTTTTTTTAAATATATAAATAACATATCAAATTACAATTTTATTTTTTAATTTCACCCCTATGATTTGTTTTAATTTTTCAAATTTAATCTTTATTATTTTAATTGCTATATTTTTGGGATCATTTTTAAAATTGTTTTCTCTAGGATCATTTGTTAATTGTTTTTTCAAATTTTATCCTCATTGTTCTTGCTATTTTTTTTTTGTTTTTTGCATATTTTTTTGTTAATATTTTTTCACGTTGTTCTTGCTATTTTTTTTTTGTTTATTGCATATTTTTTTGTTAATATTTTTTCACGACTTCATCCTTGAAAACTAAATTTGTTGAGCTTCTTTATTTAACTTGGGTCTATTATTTAATGAGTTATAAGTTTTAGAGATTAGATCAGGTTTAGAAAGTTCGTCCAGGTTTGGTTGGTTTTTTTTTCCTTTTTTTAAGATGATTTTTCTTTATCTTTTTTTTTTTAGGTTTTGTTTTGTTATTTTTGTGGTTTTCCTTTTATTAGGTTAGCCTCCTACAATTTATTTTTCAATTTTACCTCTTGTCAGTTTTTAATTTATAAATAATCTATCAAATTATAAATATTTTTCAATTTCATCCTCTATAATTTTTTAATTTTTTGAATTTTGTCCTCATTCTTTTTTTTGTTTTTTTCTTTTTGTATTTTTTCTATTAACATTTTTTCAACAATTTCATTCTTCAGAATTAAATTGGTTAAGAATTAAACTTCTTAATTGAACCCGAATCTAAGATTTTACTAGTTGCAAGTTTTAGATATTATACTAGGTTTAGAAGGTTTGTCTAAATTTACTTGATTTTTTTGATTTTTAAGCTATATTTTTTTATTTTTTTTATTTTTTATTTAAATGTTTTTGTTATTGTTTTACGGTTTGCCTTCTATTAGCTTTGGATCAATAATAAGAAATATCAATTTTCAAAATTAATACAGATTAATAATTTTTTTTTAAAAATTAATTTATTTCAATTTCATCTCAATAACCATGAACTTTTTTCTCTCTATTTTTTTTTATGAGATCATCTAACTCTTATATTTATTGTCATATGATGGTTTTTTAATTCACTTGTTAGATGATTTGGATAAACTCAAATCTGGTTTTTTTGTTATTTTTTCATTTTTTATTTTTTAGGTATTTTTGTTATAATTTTATTTTTTTATCATTTAAATTACCGATTGAATAAGTAGCACAAAACTTGAATTTGTTTACGTTAGAATTTTTTCGAACATTGATATTTTTTATTTTTATTTTTGCCTACTCCACGGTCGAACACGAGCAATAATTCTAGTAAATTATTAAAATAGAACAGCAACTGTTATCAATTTTGAGGACGCGTAGTCTTTAATTGCCAATCGAACTAACTTAAAATCAAATGAGGAGTTGGTGTTGATATATCTTAGAACAATACGAAAGAAGACTTTTAATATTTTCTAGGATTTGTTAGTTTTATATAAATAGAAAATTATTTTATTAAGAAATTTGAAATAATTATTGGATTCTTATTTTTTTTCTATTTTGAATTTTTATGTAGTATTATTAGTTCCTATTTTTTTTATATTTTTCTATTCAACGTTTACTAGTTTTTCAATATAAATAACTGTACTAGCTTTTTGGTAAGAAGACTTTTAATAAATAAAATTGGATTTTTCCTTGATATATGGCTGTCTTTTTTTTTTCCTCTTGTTTTTAGGGTTTCTATAAATTAATAAACCTTGTCATCTCGCTACATATTGAGTTAGTTAATATATATGAGAGGAGGTTGACCTTTTTGATCCATCAAAACAATAGCAGTGTTTCACCCAACGATGTAAGAGTAGAGACTGGAGGCCGTTCAAGGCTACACAAAACCCTACCGTAAATATTTGATCAGCGAGATCATAATTCTGTATCAAACTTAATTTAGCGGGTGGATCATCTACAAGGAGAAGGTGCAGAGAAGAATCATGACGAGGAGAAAAAAATGCTGAGAGACTTATCTTAGAATGAACCTGATCCTAAATATATTCATGCAAGCGCATATAAGCATTATATTTAGTTTTGAAGTGGGACACATATGATAGGTGATGTATTCAAAACTAGGTTCACATTCATCTTTTCATAGACGGGTTATTTTGATATTTTTTACGGTGTTTTTCAAAGAAGAGATTTTAAAGAAGATGATCATTTTTTTTTTTTACCATGGATCTCTCTATGACATGAATTTTTAGTTTTTTGACACCTTAATTTAGAATTAAGATTGTTGACTTTTGTTTGAAGATAAGATTTATTACTTGTGCATTCATGTTTGAAAACTACATGTAGAAACAAAATATATAGCTTTAATTTACAAAAAAATAGAGTAAATAATCTTGAAGGTTTAGCCTAGTAATAAATATATTTATTTCTTAAATTATGATCCAATATTTAAATACTATTAAAAGAGTTTCTAAAAAATAATTTCTGATAAATTTTATCAGTCTATATGCAAACGATTTACTTCAAACTCAACATTAAAAAACTTATTATAGATATCTTAACTTTATATGTATATATGCCATTCATGAAATAAAAAAAAAAAGAAGAAGAAGAAGAAAGTATTTGATTAGTAATTAAAAGTGTATTTTTATTAAGATTTTATATTATCATTTTGCACTTTAAGTATCAATAACTCCTTAACTAGATATTAATGTTTTCATAAACCTTAATTTTTTAAATATTATTTTCTTCTAATAAAAGCTACATCATCTATATTTTCATACATTGAGCATATAAAAAGAAGGTTTATTAATATCTTGTTTTAACAGTATGAATCAGATATATAAATTTAATGAGAGTTTGTTTATTTGGATAGATTAATGGAAATTGAATGATGAATGCCTCATTTTATGGAACTTGCAAATTTTTTTTTTTATTTTAACGCTTTGATTACTAGAAACTACTAATAAGCTGATTGGGGGGGTATGCTTAGTACTTAAAAGTGTATTTTTATCAAGGTTTTATTTCATCATTTTGCATTTAAAGTATCAATAACTCCTTAACTATAACATGCTTTATAATAACATGTTTAATAATATAAGATACTTTTAATTTATGGTAATTATTCATCTTAAATATAGTCTTATTATATAAATCAAATGATTGATTGATGAGTCTAATTACTGAAATTAAGAAGACAAAGAGAGGGCTAAATTTAAAAAAGAGATGTTGGTTCAGTCTAAACTGGAATACTATTCGATCATTGAATCATAACTAGAGCTTTAGAACTTGGATTTAGGTCTGGTTTTTATGTATGGAAAGTTAAGATAGAGGCCTAAAACTTTCATGAAAAGTCCAAGATTCAAAAGGACTATTTTCAGGTTCAAATTGTAGCAATAACAAAGAATTCAGAATTTATCCTGCAGCTTAGACATTGTTTAGTGTTCAGCCCATTTCACGAGTTTTAGAAGTCTAAATGACCTAATTCTTGATTTGTTAGAAAGCTAAGACAATTTCCCAAACTTTCATGAAGATTATCTGTTCAAATTCTGATGTTAGCAATGATGTTTTCTACAGACAAAAAAATAAAGGTCGTTACCAAGTAAAGAGGTAGTCATCCATTTAACAATTAGTCATCAAATCAATAATTTTGAACTTTGGCATGTAAAAGGAGATATTTTCCATGTATTTAGGCATGTAAAAGGAGACATTTTCCATGTATTTAGGCCTAATTCTTAAAATCATGTTCTTACTCTTTTTCTTTATATTTTTATAATACTTAAGTTTTGCTTTCATTAATCTCTTGTTTATGTCTTTTATTTCCTTTACTATATTTATATAATCATGTTCTCCTTTTGTTTATTTGTGTTTATTTTCTTCATTATGTTTAGCTAAATTTATTATATTAAGGGGAAAAGGTTTTACTAATGGTATATGATAAGTATAATATAAACTCAATATGGACTTCAATAATTATATCCTAAACAACTTGCTTAACATGTCTTATCATTTATATCTTATTAATTCTTAATACCTTGCTTATTAAATGGCTAATCTAGATTTGTTTTGTATAACACTTGGTACAATAAATGTTAATCCTTCATGTCACATCCGAACATCGCAGCGACCAATTAAAAATTTTAATCTTGTCGAAAAATAACAGATATATGACACTTTGTTTTTTAGGGGAAAATATCTTATTTAAGGAGTCGCCACCTAATATTATGGTGACTAGTAACCCTAAACTAGTAAATAAATATTCTATGGTATGAGATCGGTTATACAAAATGAAAGATACTATCACCCCTTTAAATATCCTACCTAAAGCAGACTGCATTATTGGTTTTTGTCTAAAATTACTAAGAATTTGTTCTCTCTCTTCTTCTTTTTTCCTTTTTTTCCTTTCTTTCATGTTCTTAACTATGGCGTTAGTTAATAATTCCTATGAATATTTTCAATTCTGGCATTGGTAAATATTGCACAAATCTAAAAAAGAAAAATGCAATACTCCTAACTCTAGTGTCAGTGAATATTTTTGCAAAAAAACAATTTAAAAGAAGAAATTTTTCATGTCATTTTTCTTGTTTATCCTTTATTTTTATTGACCCTTTTTAGATGGGGAAAAAAACTTGCATGACATATTTGCACTCAACAATAAAGATCCATAAATTGAGCACATAACTAAAAACAAATACAAGCATAAAGAAAAAGGATAAAATGTGAAAGGCTCACAAATAAATTAACGAAGACCCCTAAATATGTTTGAAATTTTCTGATAATGAAGAGGGGCTTATTTAACCAAACATTAAAGTAGTACGGACATAAAAATTATGGCTAAGTTATAAGGGTGTGTTTTGCCACACACACACTTAGTAACACACTTTGGGCCGGCTGGGCCTAAAACCCAGACCTAGCCCACTCCTTTTGTTTGTTGAGTTTAGCCCAACCTATATTGGTTAGGTTGGACTTAGGCGGCTCAGCTTGGTCATTAGCCCAAGCTAGTAGCCCAAGTAGGTAGCAGGCACATGTGGTTTAAACCATGCTTGCGCTATACAGTACGAAAATAATTAAATTACCTTTTTCCTGTTCTCTTCTTTTGCTAAGAAGTAGAAACAAAAATAAGAGGAAGGCCTTGCCTGGGAATGACAAAGGCAAAGATGAAAGTGATGGTCTTATTTAGAGAATGTTCTTCTTTCCTTTTCTCCTCTCCATCCTTTCCCCCTCTACTCTTGTGTTTTTTTTTTTGGCTTTAGGTTCTCCTTTTTTATGGTTTTTTTTATGGTTTTTTGTTCCCTTATTTTTTGCTGCCCTTCTCTCGTTCCCAGAGCTTTATATTTATAGGGGACATGCCTGGTCTTCTCTTCGCATATGGCTAGCATTTGGATAAGCGCAACTAGGAGGGACGTGTTGATGTTTCATTGGGATTCAAATACCTGAGCTCATTCCTTATCTCCCAAGGGCAATGATCTTCATGAGTATAGGGATTTGTCTTTGTGTTTTAACAGGATTGGGATGCTGGCATTTCATATTTTTACTCTTCTTTGTAAGTGGGTTTGCAATGCTAGAAGAAGAAACTATACGTGGCTAAAACGGTGTCATTTGTTTTTACCAAAACAGACCATTTCTCAATTTGGTCCTTATAGTTTCTAAATTTTACAAATAAACCCCTAATCTTTTCAATTTCAAATTTTAAACCCTTTAAAATTATATTAAATGACAAATGAATTAAAATTTAGGTTATAACACTTCATAGCCAACTATATGGTATAACCGATACCTGTGTTATGAAAGGAACTTGATTTGTTGTTAACATAAATTAGCATTATGAATTTTTGATAATATTTAAAAGTTTAATGTTACTTAAATAAGATAATTAATATAATCATATTAATAATTTATAATGAACTATTAATGACAAATCATCCTATTAAAACCTTTTTTGTGTGTAGTTTCCAGTTGAGTAATAAAAAAAGTTTATATTATACTTATTTGAAATACTATTAATGGATCCTCTAACTTAAATAACTGTTTTTATCATTGCTCAATTTTCACATTAATCTTACATTTGAAAGTTCTCTCTCACTCACCATCACCATTATTATTATTATTATTATTATTATTATTATTATTATTATTAATTTATATAGTTAATCTTTCTATAGTTTGATCTTAATTTTGTCAGAATATTTATTATTTCAATATTTTTATACTTGAGAGAAAACGTTAATCTTTTAATCATATCACTATTGAAATAGCAAAGCCACTCTTTAATCTATTATTGAAATAGCAAAGCCACTCTTTAATCTTTAAGTGATAAAAGGATACCAGCCTTTCACATATTCTGCTATATGCTAAATTATTGAAGTATTGAAAGACATGGTTTTAGAAAAAATAAAATAAAAAAGAAGATAAAGGGTGGTTAGAAAAGACAAATTATAATAATTTAGAGAATAAAAGAAGGAGAAAAGGGTAGAAAATGACAACTTGTTTAAGAATAATGGAATCCCTAAAAAAAAATCAATAAAAGGTAAAGTGAAAAAAAAAGGGGGGGATGCGAGTTCAATAATTAGATTTAGCTACAAGTGGCCTATCTCTTTTGAACACCATCATACTTTCGAGGGTTCCGTTTGCTGTTTGTTAAACTATTTAATATAGACATGTATTACGCTTTTATTGGTAATTTACGCCATACCTTTTGAAATAGCAATGGGATTCGGATTCCCACATAAAAGCAAATAAGAGCATTACATTGACAATAGTCTTCGAGTAATAATACTATGAAGATACTTATTAAATTTATTCTTTTTTATAAGAGGTCGATCCATTAATGTGATCCACATTTACTGCTTATTAAATTTATATTATTTCTTCACAAAATTTTATTTATTATTTATATGCAATTTTAATATAATTGTTTTTGTTAATAATACATCTTCCAATGTATTTAATAAAATATAAGATTTTATGGTAATTTATTTTAAATAAAGAAGATCACCTTTATGGTAATTCAAACTGCGGTAGCTTGTATCAACTTTTAGAGTATCGATTTCATTTTACATATGAACATAATCTGTTGATAAGATGACAAACCGAAAATAAAACTGAGAAAGGACAATGTCAAACTGCTTCTTTGACCTTTTTTAAGTGGACACATTAGAAACATGGAAGAAAAAGGATATTCCGGAGGAACAAACCCTATTCAATTGGTCTGGTTTGGGTTAAAAAATCCACCTAAATCAAATGATACTATTTCTTGAGAATATGACTCAAAATGAACCAAAATCTAGTTCAAATCAAATTGTTTCAGTTTGATCTTGAAAATTAAAAAACCAAAAATTACCTTTGAAATTTTGTTATTTTTATTCCCATGTCTAAAAAGCAAATCACAAAATCTTTTGTTTAGACTTTGAAACATATGAAAAAAAATTAAAATTATCTAACAATCCTAATACTAACCACAACATTATTTACCAAGTACTTTTAAAATACACGAGAAGAGTAGAAAACCAAGAAAAAAAAATTCAACAACAATATCAATTTAGTAGAAAGATCCAGAAAGCCACCAGAAAAATATTTGTATCCCTCAAGATCAAAATAATAAATCTTTATTATAACACCTTTTATACATTAACAAAATAAAAATGAATTAATTGTTATTACACGAAGGTGTTGTATCAAAAATAGACTCTTAAAAGGACACTCTCTTTTCTTGTTTCATTAAGATCAAATGGTACAACATATATATACAACCATAACTTTCTATCAATCCTACTATTAAGACTTTGAAATCGTGATCCAAAACTAGTAGGATATGATCTACAATAATTTTAGAAGATATTACTAATATTTACAAATATATTTTTGAATACTCTCCTTTAAGTTGGAGAGTGAATATCATGAAGTCCTAACTTGTTGCATAATGTCATGAACTAATCTTTTCCCAAGGCCTTTGTTAAAACATTTGCTAATTAGAACCGTGTAGGTACATATAAAGGACTAATTATTCCGGCTTGTAGTTTTTCTCAAATTATATAACAATCAATTTTGATGTGCTTTGTACACTCATAAAAAACAGGATTAGCTGCAACATGCAAAGTAGCCTAATTATCACATAACAATGATGCATGAGTTGTCTGTGGGATTTTTAAATCCTTTAGCATAAAGAGTAACTAAATCAGCTTTAAACATGTGTTGGCCATAGCTTGATATTCAGCTATTGCTAATGATCTTGAAACATTAGCTTTTTTATCAGATTTCCATGAGATGAGTGAATTTCCAAGCAAAACACTATATCTTATAACCAATCTCCTTGCTACATGACAACTTCACCAATTTGAATCACAAAAAACCTTTAATGTAAGCTTGTTGGTGGCAGAAAATAACAAACCGTGACCTAGAGTCCCTTTGATGTATTTAAGGACTCGTATGATGGCATCTAAATGAGTTTTATGAGGCTGATGTATGAATTCACTTAATGTTTAAACATGATAGACTATATCAGGCCTTGTGACATTAAGTTAGATCAATCAGCCAACCAATCTACTGTATTTGTTTGGATCATCAAGTAATTTTCCATATGTGGGAGTGAGTTTCAAATTATGTTATATTGGAAACTTGTTTGGATGTGCAGCTAAAAGTCCTAAATCTTGCAAAATATTGAGTGCATATTTTTTTGAGACATTAAAATATCTTTCTTGAAAGGAGAGAGTTCAATGCCCAAAAAGTATTTCAAGTCTTTGAAATCTTTGATGTAGAAATGATTGAGAAGGAACCTTTTGGGATGTTCCATTTCTTGAAGATTATTTCCTGCAAGAAATATGTCTTCAACATAGATAAGAAATACAGTAAATGAAGTGCCTTGAGCCTTGGAGAAAAGAGAATAATAAGCTTTGGATTGTTGGTAACTAGCCTTTTGAATGGTGTTTGAGAAGGTGGAAAACCAATTCCTGGAAGTTTGTTTGAGGCCATAGAGTAGGAAAAGGCTCCATGTACACCTCCATATGTAAATCACCATGGAGAAAAAGTATTCTGGACATTTATGGATGAACCAATGATGAGTAGCAACAACAATTATTATTACCCATTTTTTGGTTCCCACATAAAAAATAAAAATAAAAAACACATAACAAAAAATATATTCAGAAGTAATCCAAAAAAATAATAGAAGTGAGAAAAGGATACTGGAACACCTATAAAATGACTAGAAATTGGTTAAGAAGGTTTAAAAATACAAGAATTAAAATTTGACAGCTTATTTTTAACTGGTAAGAGCCTTGTTGACAAGGAAAATTAAATTTGAGGAAGAAAAGTTTGAAATAAGATGTTTATGGACTCAATTAAACTTTATTTAAAGTTTAATTGAATTTATGGAGGGTTTGATTGCAACAAATTAAAGTTCTAGGATCCCACTATAATCTTAAAGAGTTAATTTGGTCAAATCAGAGCGTAATGGCATAATTAATAAAGTTTGATGGCCAATTAGAGACTTGATTGGAACAATCCAAAACCAAAGACCAAACCGGAAAAGGAGCTAAAATCAAAGGATCTAATTAAAATTTATTCGAGGGCTTGATTACAAAATTATAAAAACATCCAAATACTAAATCAAAAATATTCATTTTGAATTATAAAATAGCATCATTTCAACTATTCATCACCTTCTTCATTTCTGTAGTAAAAGTAGTGTAGACATTAGCAATGGAGCTATTTTAATCCAAAACAAGTTTCGTGGCTGACATCCCTTGCCAACATGATGCACGCTGGCCAATACCAAGAAACACTTGTGTCCTCTGACTATAAAAGCTAGAGGAGGAACCAAACCAAGAAAGAGGAAGAAAAGCAAGGATAAGGTAGAAAAAAAACAAGGGGAAAAGAGAGGAAAACATGGAGAATAAAAGCAAAGGGAGATGTGAGGAAGAGGGGCAACAGACAAGGGAAGAAAAGAAAGGGGAAGAGTAGGAGAAGTAGAAGAACCCGATGGGGGGTAAAGCAGAACAAAGGAGAAAACTAAAAAAAAAAAAAGGAAAGGGGGAATGTAAGGAGTAGGAGACGCAAGAAAAAGAATGGGAAGAACTGGGCAACAAAGGTAGACAAAAACAGAGGAACGGGTGAGCATAAGAAATTAAAAAGTAGAGGAAAAAAATAGAAAGGAGATTACAAAGAGGAATAGAGGATGAAGAGGGGAGAAACAATGGTGTCTCTGCATGGGAAAGAAGAAGAAAAATAGTAGTGTCACCGGGCTTCTTAGCCACTACCATAGCCAGTTGTCGCGACACCAACGCCACCACTGACACGACTAAAAGATTGATGTCAGCCAGTTGTCGCGATACCAACGCCACCACCATGAACAATAGCGCCTCTATTTTAAGTAATTCTCTTCTTTTCGCCATAGCTTTTTATGAGTTCTTCTTCTATGTAGAATGCAAGAAAAAATAATTACCGTGTTATTGTACATGAGCACAATAACGGGTGATTGTATTTGTGGTTAGTTACTGTGCTCTGTTATTGTGCATGAGCACAGTAACCAGTTCGGGTTGACTCAACCCAGTCCATGTAGCTGGGCTGAGTCCAGCCTAAAATGTGTTAGTTTGTATTTTATTGGGCCGATCTCGGTCCAGTTTCCTTTTGGGCCATGTCTGGCCCATTCAAAAAAATTTCTTAAAAAATTATTTAAAAAAATTTATGATTTTCTACAAATTTGTTATTGTATTTTGATCAATATCAGTTTGTATTTTTATACTGTAAAGATACAAATCTGGTATTAAAATACATGATTTTCATCAAGACATCAAAAAAATAATAAAAATAAAAATGTTTTGTTTTCATGCACATAGCCAAGTCTCTCAAAAATAAAAATAAAAAATAAAAAATCATATTGTATTTTCATACAACAAAGAAAATTAAAAAAAAATGTATTAGCATGCATTTTGGCTTTAATAACCAGTTTATTAAAGTCGTGAGAACTAGGCCAACATTTCAAAAAATTCTAAAAAAAATTATTTTATTTTCTTTTAGTATCTGAGATTATAACCTTATATGTAAGATATATTTTGAATATTAAACTTTTTTATTAAAGTTAGAACGATTAGGTTTTACCCAATAAGATAAGAATCTCTTTACTGAGGGTGACTTTTCTTAAACCATAGATGGACTTACAACTACAAAACACGACAAGACCTTAGATTTTTTCAGATAAAAAAACAATGCAGCTTACCTTAGATAGGACATATTTGGGGTGCTAAAACATTTTCTTTACGTAACCAGTCCCCGTATCCTATCTTTCATATTAGTTAGGGTTCATAGTGACTAAATTACTAGGTGACAACTCTCATTCCTGCTTTCCATAGATAAGAGACAATAATTTCTTGTCTCCTCATATTTTCCAAATCATAGAAGATTAAAAAATTTAAGGGTGGATATTTTTGCCACGATGCCGCTCATATGCGATAGAATTGTAACTCTACTAGGGACTTTGTGGACTAAGCTTTGTTTTTGTCTGATAATTGTGTTTTGTTTGGTTTGCATGTTTTTTGTTAATACACTTATTTTATTTATTTTCATGTTTTAATTCTTGTATATATATGTTCATGCATTGTACAGAACTGCCTTATGCATCATATATTTTAATTTTTGGAAAGCACATACAAGCTTTTAAGTTAGGTGAGGAATTAATGATCTACCCTATAACTATTAGTCAAGGTTCAGATTTGTGAAACACACAACTCATAACTGAGTATCTATTTGGTAATTATAGGTATACATTGTCTTTATGATGATTGTCACTAGGTAGATATGAGACCCTTTTGAGAATAGATAGTCAACCTACCTTTTATTTCACTTAATGAATATAACCTATTTTTAGGTTGTGGTATATTTGGTATCAGACTTGTTATTATAAAACATATTTTAGTTAAGGAGTTATTGATACTTCAAGTGCTAATACACTGGATTGAAATGTCCAAACACTCAAATGCACTTTAAAGTATTAATCAATGGCTAGAGTTCATCAAATACACTAGATTGGAATGTCCATACACTCACCTTCGACCTTACTACAATAAAATGGCTGAGGTGATTTGTGATGATAGGATGCTGATATACTTTCACTAGATTTGCTCTAAATTGGTACATAAGACTAGACAATCTTAAGATCAAGACATGGAAAGACCTTGTAGACACCTTCTTGAAGTAGTATAAATTTAATCTAGAAATTGCTCATGACTGAGTATCTGTTTGGTAACGGTGGGTATACATGCCTTAACTATTCTTTGCAATGCCCCCACACTGTCTTTATAAATATTATCACTGGGTGGATATGAGACCCTTTTGAGACTAGATAGTCAACCTACTTTTTATTTCACTTAATGAATAGAACTTGTTCTTAGGTTGTGTGTGTTACCTTTTGTTTTGCATCAAAGTAAACCTTTCCTGAAGCATCTTAAACTAAAGACTTGTGGTTGACACAATGACTGACATAACCAAAAGAGTAATATCTTCTCCCAAGTGTAGGAGTGTCGAAGTGATAAATAACCCGGCAAGACCGAGGTCGAACCACAGGGAGGTTAATTGTATAAATTATAAACAAAAACAACAACAACAACAACAATAATAATAATAATAATAACAGTAACAACAGTAGTAGTAGTAATAAAAAAGAAGAAGTAAAACACTCACCTTTGACCTTACTAAATAAAATGGCCGAGGTGATTTGTGATGATAGGATGTTGATATACTTTCACTATATATGCTCTCAGCTAGTACATGAGACTAGACAATCTTAAGATCAAGACATGGAAAGACCTTGTAAACACCTTCTTAAAGTAGTATAAATTTAATCTAGAAATTGCTCGTGACTGAACCATCCTAATGGCTATGAAAAAGGAAAACCAAGAGTTTGTGAGGGCACATGTGTAAAGATGGCGAGATAAGGCAACATATGTTCAACCTCCACTGATTAATACAAATATAGTGATGTTGTTTACTAACACTTTCAATCCCCTTATTATGAGCATTTAATAGGAAGCTCAACTTAACATTTCCATGAAGTTATGAGGATTACTGAAAGAAATACACAACCCATAAAGAGGGGAAAGATTGAATGTTTTGCCATGGATTCCAAAACAATGATAGGAGATGACTTTGAAGGTGGATGAACAAGAGGCAAGTTAAGTGTGTGAAAGATGATGTCATTGGCTATATTGTCCCCCGAACATCTTTAGAATGACAAAGTGATCAAAAATGTTTAGCAGAACACAGATATTATTAGAAAAGTTGATCCAAAAATGGTGATGAATTGTCAATCATATTTTTATGGAATTTTGCCATTTTGCATTTTGTTTTCGGATCACATCTCGTCTTTTTAATGAAACATGTCTTTTTATTTGTTTCTTTATTGTTTTAAAATAACGAGATGTTTGTTTCAAAGTTTATTTTAGCAAAATATTTTGATCGAACTCTAACATGCAATTAAAGCTAATCAATCCTGAAAGATTAAAAGTATTTTGATTGCAGAAATGACTCGATGTTTGTAAAAATGATATAGGGTGACCAAATAAATTTTGAGCTCACACATGAAACTGAATCACCCACCATGTAGCCAAGTTTTAATAGTATACATAATGACATGTAATGGATTTGGTAGTTATATACTCATGAATCGAGGTTCTTACAAGTCCAAATTATTATATTAGACAAGGTCAAAAATTATCGGTTCACACCGACCTTGCTTGAAATGAGAAAATATCATCTTTGTTTTATCCTTTCACAATATTAATAATATATCATTTGCAATCCCATTTTGAGCCTGATAGAATTTTTTTTAAAAAAAAAAAACTAGACTAGGATCACACCCTACACTTGAAGCAAATAAAAAATTTATATTAGCAAAGATGAGGACAATATTAGAGTCAATTGATAAAGGAAATGCTTATAATAAAAGTCAAATATTTGAGAGAGAGCTAAAAGAAAGAAGACATCCTTATAATAAAAGTCAAATGTTTGAGAGAGAGCTAAAAGAAAGAAGACATAGACTGGGGGCATCTTAGAAAACTTTAAGAAAGGCTACATGAAAGCCATATAAAAAAATGATGAAAATTGTCTACACTTAAAGGCAGATCAAAGATAAAGGGAGGAGAATGCCTATTGAGTCTATGAAAGACAAAAGAAGTTTCAATCAAGGAAAGACATAACAATTGTTAAAAGTTGATACCATAAAAAAAAACACTGAGCTATAAAAATGACTTTTGACATCCATCATTGAGCTATAAAAATGACTTTTGACATCCATGATAAAGCCCCTGATGTTATCAGATGATTGAGATTGGTTATTCATCAAAGAAAAAGTTGGATTTGTATTATGACCTATGTTAAAAAATTTTGATATTTGAGGTTAATAAGGTTATATGTTGCTTTCTCTACAAAGACAACAAGATAAAGAGAAATGATGAATAGTTGATGTTGATCCTAGGTTTTTGAAACCTTTATATACCTTTTGAGCATGTAAAATTTCATTTTTTCATAGCTATAAACCATAGCCTTTTCGATCAAGTAAGCAATGTAAACCGATAAATGGAACTCTCAAAGCTTAAAGAGTTTTTCCATAAAGATCGTGGCTTCATGTATTAAGCTACATGTTATTATGAATGCTAATAAAATAAGTGCTAAAAAAAAAAAGAAACAACCTTTCTTAATAAAGCTTAAGTTCTGATTTTAGCATCTTGTTTATGAAATTCATAAAAAGTTCACCTCATCACAAACTATCAAAAGATATACCTAAGATCAGAGATTAAAATTAACACAAAGAACGATGGAAAAAGCTGTTTTAATCTTTCTACGGGTCAATTTCTATTTTCAAAATACAAGATAATCAAGGGGCTATATGTGTTGGGTTTGGTTTTTGACCAAAGAAGTTTGAATTTAAAAAAAAATACTTTTACAAAATTGACATTTCTCTTATTTTATTTCAACAATTAGACTTTAAAATAGACATGAACAAAAAAGATTATAAAAAAAAAGAGCACCGATTGAGTTTGCAAGATCCTTGATAGAAGTGATATCAATAATTCTCGACATTTCTTGAAAAGTTGAGCAGCCAAGAGCAATACAGGAGATGAAATGATTTGTTAAGCTCTTTTATGATGAATCAAGGAGTACCACACTTGAAACAAATAATCATCAAAGATGGCCTAGGATAGGTGTCGCATTTATAGTAAAGTGGATGACTAACACATAAACGGGTCAGTAAATGAAAAGAGCAAAAAAGGCTTTTGGATAGCAAATGAAGGCACCTTATGATGATGGAACATCAAAGGAGAGAGGGGGACCTATATTTCAAATCAGGTAAGGATACATGCATGTCATCTAACCTCAAAGTATTGCACACATATTTTTTATTAGTTATAGGAAAATCCTCAAAGAAGTTAAGAAAAATTGAAAAAGAAAAGAAAAGAAAAGAATCATTGTGCTGATAATAGTAGAGAATCATGGTTGTGACCCTAGAACAGGAAGAAGAAGAGATAAACCTTATTATCAGGAAAATCTCAAAGAAATGAGAAGATCAACCTTATTATCATGAGGAGTCTTCAGGTTAACCTTTCAATAAGAAAGCACCAAGTTTTTCTAACCCTATCATCAAGAAAAATCCAGTTAATTTCAATCATCATGAAGGTCAGATGTCAACCCTGCAATTAGGAAGGACAGATGTCAGTCCTACAAAATTATTAAAAAAAAGCATTAAATAAGACGTTTGATCAAACCTTATCATTAAGAAGAAAAATGAGAAGAACCCTACCATTAGAAAAGTTTTAAAAAACTAAAAAAGAAGAAGAAGAAAAAGGAAGCAATTTCAAACCTTGCCAACAGGAAAAACATAAATTTAGGTTATAAATTATTAGATGGGATCTCAGGTTAGCCCAACCATAAACAAGATATTCATTCTGGTTAAAGAGGATCCCCAGATAGGATCTCAGGTTAGCCTAACCAAGTAGATTTTAGTTCTAGTTTAAAGGGATCGCTAGATGGGATCTCAAGTTAGCTCAACCACGCAGATTTTTGTTGCAGATTTTTGTTCTAGTTAAAGAGGATCGCCAAAAGGGATCTCAAGTTAGCCCAACTGTATATAGACATTGGTTCTAGTTAAAGGAGATCGCTAGATGAGATTTTAGGTTAGCCCAACCATATAGATTTTGGTTTTGGTTAAAAGGGATTGTCAAAAGGGATCTCAGGTAAGCCTAACCATACACAGACATTGGTTCTGGTTAAAGGAGATCGTTAAATAGGATCTCAGGTTAGCCCAACCATACATATTTTAGTTCTCGTTAAAGAGGATTGCCAAAAGGGATCTTAGGTTAGCCCAACAATATACAGATGTTGGTTCTAGTTAAAGGGAATCACAATATAGGATCTCAGTAAAGGGATCGCTAGATGGGATCTCAAGTTAGCTCAACCACGCAGATTTTTGTTTTGGTTAAAGAGGATCGCCAAAAGGGATCTCAAGTTAGCCCAACCGTACATAGACATTGGTTCTAGTTAAAGGAGATCGCCAGATGAGATTTTAGGTTAGCCCAACCACACAGATTTTGGTTTTGGTTAAAAGGGATTGTCAAAAGGGATCTCAGGTAAGCCTAACCATACACAGACATTGGTTCTGGTTAAAGGAGATCGTTAAATAGGATCTCAGGTTAGCCCAACCATACATATTTTAGTTCTCGTTAAAGAGGATTGCCAAAAGGAATCTTAGGTTAGCCCAACAATATACAGATGTTGGTTCTAGTTAAAGGGAATCACAATATAGGATCTCAGGTTAGCCCAACCACATAGATTTTAGTTGTGGTTAAAGAGGATCGTCGAGTGGGATTAGATTTTGGTTTTGGTTAAATAGGATCGCTGGATGGGATCTCAAGTTAGCCCAACCACATATAGGATTTTGGTTCTAGTTAAAGGGGATCATCGGATGGGATATTAGGTTAGCCCAACCACACATAGAATATTAGTTTTGGTTAAAGGGGATCGCCAGATGGGATTTTAGGTTTGCCCAACTACAAAGATTTTGGTTCTGGTTAAAGGGGATTGTCAGATGGGATCTTAGGCTAGCCCAACTATATAGAAGATATTGGCTTTGGTTAAAGGGGATCACCGAATCGGATCTCAAGTTTACCCATCCACAAAGATTTTGGTTCTAGTTAAAGGAGATCACTGGATGGGATCTCAGGTTAACCCATCCACAAAGATTGGGTTCTCAAGATAATCAAATTCTAGTTCAAAAGAGATTGCGATAAAGTTAGAAATTCAAATCAATCAAGTTTTGAGAGGATCAAGATTGAAAATTTAGTTTTGTTTATCTTTACAAAATTGACTCACAAAGTCTTTGCTCTATAAGTGTTGTAAAGAAGGGGCATCTGTTGCTATTTATTTTTGGGTTCCCACATAAAAAATAAGAAAATAAAAAAAAATATCAAAACATGTTCGAAAGAAATCCAATAAATAATAGGAGCTAGAAAAGGATGCCGAAATGCTAAAAAAAGGGCAAAATTAGTTGAGGAGGTTCAAAATTGCAAAATGTTGAATTTGATAGTATATCATTGACTGATAATAGCCTTGTTGACAAAGAAAATTTGAGCTAGAAAAGGATGCCGAAATGCTGAAAAAAGGGCAAAATTAGTTGAGAAGGTTCAAAATTGCAAAATGTTGAATTTGGTAGTATATCATTGACTGATGATACCCTTGTTGACAAAGAAAATTCAATTTTGAAAAAAAAATATTCAATTATAGACTCAATTAAATTTTATCTAAGGTTTAATTGAATTTATTGAAGGTTTGATTGTAAGAAAAATTGATTTTAAGTCAAATTAGGCTTTTATTAAAAGAAATTAAAGTTTAAGGGTCCAATTATAATTTTTAGGAGTTGATTTGGTCAAATCAGGGGCTTAATTGCATAATGATTAAAGTTTGATGGCCAATTAGGAATTTCATTGAAACAATTCGAAACCAAACACCAAACCAGAAACGATACTAAAATCAAAGGATCCAATTACCATTTTTCCAAGGGCTTGATTACAAAATTATAAAAACATCCAAGGACCAAATCAGAACTATCCATTTGAAATTTTTAAAAGGCATCAAAATTATTCAGTATCTTCTTTGCTGGCAACAAAGATAGGAAAAGACAATGGAGCTGTAATTAAGGGAGGCATGTCTCGTGGCTGATATTCCTTACCACCATAATGCACGTCGACCATTACCATCTTCTTGCCATAACGCATGCATCCTTTGGCTATAAAAGCTAGAGGACCGAGCAGATGACGAGAAAAAAAGAGAGGGAGGAAACACAAGGAGAAAACAGAGGGGGAAAGAAGAGAGAAAAGGAGAGCATAACACACAAAAAAAAAAGACAGAGGAGGCATAGTGAGTAGTATAAAAGGAGAAAAAAAGCTTATAGAAGGTAGGAGGAAGAAGAAGAAAATACAAAAAAAACCGAGGCAGCATCCCCCGCTTCGCCACCACCAGCGGCACCGTTAGCACCAATAAGACCTCCTTGAAGCCACTGCAGAGAGGTAAGAACACTGTTGATGGGAGAAACGAAATACAAAGGAAACATATAGCACAACAAAGCAGCGGTGATAAGAAAGAGAAGCAATATCTTCCACAACAGCCAGCTGCAACGACAATAACGCCATCGTAAGCCCAGCTACCAGAGCATCTCCATTCTAGGTAACACTCTTCTCTTTCTTCTCAATTGCCTGGTTTGTCCTTTACATGCAGACTATATAATGTTCACGTTTCTACAATAAAGAAAATAATTAACCAGTTACTATGCATGAGCCAAAAAATATACCATAAAATAAATATGCTAGAAAATCATAGATCTCTATGTTTTTTTTGTTTTTTTGGGTTGCGTCCATCTCAACCTCTATGGTTGGGCTAGACCCAGCTAGCCTAGTCGGGTCACTTTCCCAAACCAGTGACCCGACTGTGCAACCAATGCATCCTTAGTTACTGTTTAAGTGAATTATAATTCACTTAAACAATAACAAAAGCATGCATAGTAATCATGTAATTAAATTTACAAAAGTGAAAAGATGGTAGGGCACTTACCTATTAGCTAACAGGCGAAGATGGTGATGTTGTAGTTTCTTGTGCATAACTAGTTATCACTGATTCTAGAGATAATGATGAACACTAGTAAAACTAGTGTTGGTCACTGTCTTTCTCTTATTGTCGATGCTTTCTCTAGGCGAAGACAATGAGGAAGATGTGATGTGTTGGCAAAATAGATGTTCTTCCCTTTATGATTTCTTGCTCTTTGTTTGTTTTCTTATGGGCTGCTGCTTTGGCTAATAACTACTCTTGATGGTTGAGGGGCTGCGAGTTAGTGATGGTTGCCAGGGCTAAAAACAACCTCACGGTTGTAGCCGAATACAAGACGACTAGGCTATTAAGAAGTACTAGTGAAGAGATTGCTATGCTAGAAAAGAAGAAGTTGCACCGTTGGTCTACTAGTGTTGACGTCGCTGGTGTAAAAGGAGGAGGTGTTGTTATGGCTTTCAAGAACTCACCATATCTGTGGAAGAAAATGTTGAACCGCTAAAGGAGAAGAAACTAGAGACAAAAACAAAGGGATAAAGGCGATGACGAGGGTGTACTAGTTGGTCCCTCTGTGTTTTCTTCTATTTATATTCTTTCCTTTTGCTTGTCCCTGTTGTGTTCTTCTTCTTCTATTTGTTCTCTGATTTTCTTTCTTGTGCTTCCCCTATTTCTCCCTTTGTATTTTTTGTCTTCCTCCCTCTCTCTTTCACCTCCTCTATCCTCCTTTTGTTTTTCTATATGTCCTTCCTCTAATTCGTGTCTGTCTTGTCTCTAATAAGAAGAGATGGTTGCTACTGCTATAACTAGTGCATGCTCATGGTAAAAAAAAAAAAAGAAGAAAAAAGTGAGGATTGGTGCTCACAGGGGCTCTTAGTGAGAGGGAGACTAGTTCGGGAGGAGAAAGTGTCATGGTTTGGGGAAAATGGTGTAAGTGTAAATGAGTTGCTAGTTTGAGTAACAACAGGGGCTATTAAGGGAGGCTAGGATGGTAAAAAATGACGAGTCTGGGGAAAAATAGGGAGGTGAGTGGCGACTTGTGTAGAGATAAATTTAGGTTTAGGGTTTTGTGGTTACTTTTAATTTTTCTTGTCTTCCTTGACCCCTTTGGTGCATATGGCTGGAGGTTCATTTATATAGAAAATTCCTACACATATTATTCAAGAAAATATTGCAATAATTATTGTAGAGATTATCTTTTATAGCCAGCACAAAACAAATCTTATATCTATGGTATTTTATATTGTAGTAATTATCTATGATTCAGTAATTATCTCTTTGACATATTGCTTCCTTAATATTAGCTCTGATGCTCTATTTTATTGCCACATGTTCTCTCTTAAAAAAAAAACAAAATTATCAAACCATGGATAAAAAATTAGATAGCAACAGTGATTACAGAGAAAAAGTATATGATTTGGTATATAGAGATCATATATAGGGTCATTACACTAGACCCTAAGTAGGTTCTTCTACCAACAGACTTGTAATTTGAGCAACATGTATAGCAGATTAAAAATAATATAAGTAATAGTAAATTTTTAGAATTAATATATGTTGAATGATGCCTCTTATTCATGAAAACTTTAATTTAATGTATGTATTTGATGAATATTGGGTTTGCTTATTGATATAGAGGGTCAAGAGAATATTTTTATGCTTTGTAATCTCTATAAAGAAAATAAATGATACACCTATGCATCTTGATGTTTCATTGTTTATCGTAAAGCACTCGTAAACTTTGAAGAAACATTAACTTTTAATGATGTCAATGATAAGAGAGAGGCCACTCAAGCAAGAGGCAATCGTGCTATTGATGTATCTAGCTCATCTAGTGGACAACATTGTTCTTTGATATAATTTAGAAAATTAGAATATTTTGAGTGTTAAAATTAAAAATCAAAATATTACAAGTGGCCACGTGAATGAAGATAACATGATTATTTGTTGAGTTTAGTTTTAATTTAATTATTGTTGAGTTCTTAGATTTATAAGTGTCATGAACCAGAATAATTTTACAATTAACTAACAAGAATATTCATACAAATTATTATACAATTCACCCTAAATTAATCGGAGTTTTTTTGTTATAAAAATCACTTACAAGACATGAAAACAAGACAAAAATTGTAGTTATTATCTAGTTCACTATAAATCTTACAAGTTTTTATGGTTCATTATTAACAAAGAAAGAAATTTAGCTATTTGAATTTTTTTAACTATTTCATTGGTTATCTTCATTTTAGTACTAGAACTTTTTAGTCATTTCATTGGTTATCATGTTTTCTAATCACGATTTTCTTAGACGTCATGTGTCAAAATCAAGTATAAACTGTGTTATTTCGGTTTTGTTTCTGAATTTTTAATTTCTTTATGCTAATATCACAACATCTCCCTAGTACTGTAGCTAATATTGTTTATTTCTGACCATTGAAATCCTAGTTCTTTTTTCTAGTTTCTACCTTAAAAACTGTTTCCAACGAGGAAAAAGAAATTTGGGTAAGATTCTTTTCATTTTGTTATCTAGTAGTTATCGGTAGTTATCCTGTCGTTATATTATTGGAAAAGATAAGAAAGTCGAATTGACTGACCCGTCATCCTTGCAACTAGTCCCAAATTCTCTGTAACTTTAAGTATATATTCAAAGAATGTGATGGGTATATACTTTATTAACATTTCTGGCTACTGCCATGTGGTGTGATAAAATTGGCAGATCTACTTTGCCATCGTAGTTATAAATTTACACACATAACAGGTGTTGATTTTATAGAGCTATGGGAAGAATTCAATATTGCTTTTGTCAAAAATAAAAAAGCCGAATAGGGTTGCAGGCAGGAGAATTCAAAGTTACAATAATAATTGCAGCTTGCCTTCAAATTACCGACTTTAACCATTTTTAAGGCTTAGTTAAAGAAACAATGATAGCGTTTCATTGATGATAGCGTTGATGAAAAATACAAGTACAAGAACACACACATATACGCGCGCGCGCACATAATATGATACTTAACTCCATGTGATTTCCACAACTAGAAAATAATATAAATTACCATCATCATCATTTAATTATAAAGAAGGCAAGATTTAATAGATTCTTTTACATATCCTTATTAGAATTTTGGCTTACCACAACTCAATAAACCTAATCAAAACCTTAAAATTATTTCGACCTTATCAGAACACACTGCATACTTTGTGCAATGGTTTCCGTAGATAGGTTGTGGGGTTCAATTATTGAATCTATCCTTGGAATATAAAGTAACATTTGTAAACAAGCAAAGCAAAGAAGATAGAAAGTGAGGCGAGAGGATACTAAAGAAGGGGACATGCAGCTTAGCTAGAGATAAAAACCGAGTGAAGAGAAGATTTATTCTTTGTGGGGGTCAGCATGGCAGGGACCCACTCTTGTTTATTTGTCAACTTGACATGGCGATCCCATACAAATTAAGGCGTGGTTCCACGTCATGGATGACACTTGGACAGCGAAAGATCATATTTTCTGGGTCCTCTAATTAACCGAAAGTCTAGGGGATATGTCGGTGTGGAAGTTATTTCGGTTACTTACCAATTTTTTTTATTATCTATCTCTTGTTTTGGTGGTTATTCCCTTCATTGTCGTGGAATCTCCAAAAGTCTCTTAAAATCATCCATGGAATTTCTACTGAAAAAGACTTGGATTTGGCTTTCAAAGTTTTTATATATATTCGGAATTTGCTATATATTGGCTGCGAGGTTTTCACCCTTGATTTAACTCCTCTCATGTTAGATTAATATGGAATTCCATCTGGGATCCTTGTTGATGACCTCTTCTAATAAAAAAAAAAATCTATATTTATAGCTTTGTTAATATAAAATTTCATTTAGCAATTTCTTTTAATCAAAGCTGAAATTGATGATACAGTCAGGTTAACCAAAAATCCCTTCTAACGACTTTCTTCAACCAAAATAAAAAATATATATATTTTTATAGCTTAGCAAACTTAAAATCTCATATAGCGATTCCTTTTAGCCAAAGCTAAAATCAATGCTACGGTTAGGTTAACCTAAGATCCCTTCTAGAAATCTCTTTTAACCAAAATAAAAAAATCTATGTTTGTAGCTAGGTCAACTAGGAATCCCATCTGACAATTCCCTTTAACTAAAGCTGAAATCAATGTTGTAGTTGGGTTAACCTAAGATCCTTTTTAGCGATCTCCTTTAAACAAAACTGAAAAATCTATATTTGTAGCTTGGCCAATCTAAAATCCCATCTGGTGATTCTCTTTAGCCAAAGTTGGTATCAGTGTTTATTCTTCCTGACAGCAGGGTTAAAACCTTTCTTTTCCGTTTGAAAATTTTCTGATTGGTTCTTCTCAATTTATTATTGTTCTAGAATCAAAATTATAATTCTTTGTTATCATCAACTCAATGATTTTTTCTTTGTCTACAATCTTGTTGGATTTCATTAAGGATTTGTCCTTTAACAATTCAAAAAAACATTCATGCAATGATTTATGGTTAGATGCCATGCATGTATTCTTACATGGTTTTGAAACATAGGTCCCATCATTTTCTTTTATTTTATAAAACTCTCTCTTGACTTGAGCTTGTTTATATGTTTGAATTCGTATGCTAGATTCATTTCTTATGCTATCTTTTTTACCAATTATATCTTTGAGAAGAAGTCTTCTACTTTTTAAAGGTAGTTTTTTCAAAAATATATGATTTGTCATTGCCTTCTTTTTTCATGCTCTTGTCAAATGCTTTAACTTATCTTTTTCAAATCTAAGGGCTTTTGTCCCATTTCAACACGTAACTCTTTTCATGAAAGCTTCAAGTATTAACTTGAAAGAAACGATATGAGGAAATATTGCCTTGTGTCAGAATTTAAAATTTTTCTTGTATGGATAAAAATGGGTCTTTAGAATTTAAATTTTTTCTTGTATGGATAAAAATGGGTCTTTAACTCTTTTTCATTTTTTATTTTGACTTTTGTAGATAAATATATGCATCTTGCTATTTTGCTTAAACTTATTCTCTTCCTTCCTATTAGCCTTTTCTCAATTACAGGACCTTCTTTCTTAACATGTCACTTTCTATTGATTGTACTATTGTCTCTATCTTTCCTAATGAAATATCTCTTATTGCCCATAGTATAGGAATGTGATCTTAATTTGAGCTTTTATAAAGAAGAAATTCATTCTGACTCGAAAGAGGGACCTCCAATGATAAACTCTTTAGGGAGTGAATGGATGACAAAAAACAATTTTTTCTAATTTCAAATGCACATTATTAGGATTGATAAACTTTATTCTCACCCTGAAAGAACTTTACGGGTGATTATAGAGTGATCACACAATTATTTATCTATGCAATTCATTATAGAGTGATAACCCAACCATTTATATTCATTATGTTATCCAGAGGCAAGGTTGTATTTCAGGGTTAGCTTTGGTTTGCTTGCTTAAATTTTTTTATTTTTTATTTTTATTATTTTTTTTCAAGATTCTTCTTTCTAGAAAATAAATTAAGCATTATGAGATTAATGCAATTAAAAAGGGTTCTTTACAAAAAGAAATTAATGGTCAAACATCACTTTATTAATATATGAGCATACATTAAGCATAATATCTATTTACGGAGTCGGAATGCACAGGTCTAGCTAGGTCTTCTCCATCCATTCTAGCCAACTTTAGAGCTCCTCCTAAGAAGACCTTCTTTATTACTTGAGCACCCTTGTAATTTAGTGCCCATTTATTTTGATCATCTCCTAGCAAAGACAATATTTTCTTTAACATTAGATCCCTTTCTTGAAATAAACGCGGTCTAACATTCTTATCGTATGCCTTGGCCATTCATTTCGGGTAAAGTTAACGATGATATATTGCAGCTATCCTCTTTTCACTAATCAACTTTAGTTGTTCACATCTCATTTTGGCCCTTAGCCTTTTCTAGTTCGGAATCCATCAATATTCTTAACAATAATTTCTACTTTTAAAAGCATCACTGCCTCCATATAATACACCAGAGAATATAGGTGTCGAGGTCCTAACTTTGGAGTGGTATGCATGGAGAGCAAATGGCAACATCTCATGCCAATCTTTATACGTGATTACCATTTTCTAAATAATCTTTTTGATGTTCGTGTTAATGGCTTCTATTGTGTCATTCATTTTTAACCGGTATAGCAAGAAATTTGAATGCTTGATCTTTCATTTAGTACACAGCTCCACTATGATTTTGCCATTAAAATTCTATGCATTATCAGTCATTATTTTTTAAGGAGGATAATATCGACAAATCAAATCCTTTTCTACAAACCTTTTCACTACCTTTTATGTTATGTGGGTATACAAATTAGCTTCCACCCATTTTGTGAAGTAGTCAATAGCCATGAGGATGAATCTATACTCATTGCTAGCTTTTAGGTTAACAGGACTGATGACACGACGAAAAGATTGATGTCTACCATGAGGATGAATCTATCCTCATTGCTAGCTTTTAGGTTAACAGGATTGATCACATCAATTCCCCCACATTGCAAATTGCCAAGGAGATGTTAGATTAAATAGAAAAGATGAAGGCGTGTTAACCTTGTCATTGTAAACTTGACACCTGTGACATTTCCTAACATAGCCGATGCAGTTTTTCTCCAACGTCATCCAAAAATAACCAACCCTTTTTATTTTCCTTGCTATCATATGCCCGTTAGCATTAGTTGAGCAAATCCCTTCATGAACCTCTCACAATGTCTTTCTAGCATTTGTCTTGTTCAAACACCTTAGCAGGGTTTCATAAAATGATCTTCTATATAAAATCTCTTCATCTATATAGAACTATATGGCCAATCTTCTTAGGGTTTTCTTATCCGTTTTAGAGCCTCCCACTAAATATTTATGATTTTGCATAAAATTCTTGATATCGTAGTACCAAAGCTTTCCATTTATATCTCCTTTAACTAAGCAACAGTAAGCTAGGTCATTTTTTATATCAATGTGTATAGGTTGTACCTTCTACTAGAGATCAATAATAGTCATGGCACTAATGTAGCCAAAGCGTCCATAAAATGGTTCACTTTTCTTCCTAGATAGTTGAATTTAATCTTTTTAAATTCTTTTGCCAGTGTCAATAGGTATTCCTGATACAGCCTTAACTTTTCTTCCTTTCCATTCTCCTTTAACTTGACAGATAATCAACATTTATTTACCATATACATCTATCTTTTTTATTTTTAGCTTTAATGCAACTTCTAAACCGAGGATACAAGCTTCATACTTAGTTGTATTATTAGTGCACTTGAAATGCAGTTTAACCAAAACAAGATATTTTTTCTTATTACGAGAGATTATTACCGCGTCAGCCCCGTTACCATATACAATCAGTGCCCCATCAAAAAAATGGTCCACCAATTTGTCTTCTCTTTTTTTTTTTTATTGACAATATACCTTTATCGAGGAAATCAAAATCCAAAGGCTTGTAATATTCAATACCATTATCAATGAGGTGGTCAGCAATTACACTTCCTTTTACAACTTTCCTTGTCATATATATTATGTCATATTTTGCTAATAAAACCTACGACCTTGCAATTCGACTTGAGAGATAGGGTTTGTTACAAATACACCTTAGAGGATCCACTTTTGAAGTCAACCAAGTGGTATAGTATAATATTTAATGTCGTAATCTCTTTGCCACCAACTTTAGTACATAAGAGAGCCTTTCTATCTCAGAGTATCTAGACTCAAATTTAGTGAGTTTCTTACTTAGGTAATAAATAGCCCTTTCCTTCCTTCCAGTTTCATCATGCTGACCTAATACACATCCCATAGCTACTTTGATTATTGTTAGATATAATACCAAAGGTTTTCTTGATACTGGTGGAACCAGTAAAGGTGGATTTTGTAAATAAAGTTTGATTTTATTGCATGCCTCCTCACACTCATCATTCCAAGTTCCAAGATTCTTTTCCCAAAATAGTCAAAAGATAAGTTCATAAATTGTTGTTAACTGAGCTATAAAACGAGCAATATAGTTTAACCTTCCGAAGAATCCTCTTATTTCCTTCTCCGTCTTCGGGGATGACATAGATTGAATGGCTTTTCCTTCTTTGTCTTCGGGGATGACATAGATTGAATGGCTTTTATTTTATCCGGATCCATCTCTATATCTCTGTCACTTACCACAAATCCTAATGGCTTACCTGATTTAACTCTAAATGAACATTTTGCAGGATTGATCCTCAATTCATACTTCCTTAACCTTTCAAATAACTTCCTCAAAACCTCAACATGATCTTCTTTCATTTTAAACTTAGCAATTATATCATCTACGTACACCTCAATTTTCTTATGCATCATGTCATGGAACAGAGTAACAATTGCTCTTTGATAGGTTGCTCCTGCATTCTTTAAACCAAATGGCATGATCTTATAGCAATATGTCCCCCAAGATGTGACAAAAGTTATTTTCACCTTATCTTCTGGAGCTATTTTTTATCTAATTATATCCTAAAAAACCATCCATAAAGGAATATGTGGAAAGAGCTATTTTTTATCTAATTATATCCTGAAAAATCATCCATAAAGGAATATGTGAAACTTCATACACCGTTGTTGACTAAAACATCTATGTGTGGTAGAGGAAAATCATCCTTGGAGCTAACTCTATTCAAATTTCAGAAGTTCATGCAAACTTTAATCTTCCCCTCTTTCTTAGGTATGACAACTATGTTAGATACCCATTATAGATATCTAACTAGTTCTAGAAAGCCAACATTTCACTACTTCTCAAGTTCTGCATAGACCTTGATCCAGATATCTAGGTGGGCCCTCCTTAGCTTCTACTTGACTGGTTTACAACCTTCTTTCAATGATTTCTTATATACTATAATATTTACACCCAAACCAGGCAGATCTTCATATGACAAAGCAAAAATATCTGAATATTCTTATAGTATGGTGATCATTTCCGTCCTTTGTTCATAAGTAAATAAGGTCCCTATTTTCAACTCTTTCCTAAGTTGGTTGCCACCCACATATATGGTTTTAAGTTCCTCTACGATGGGCTTCCAAGTCTATTCATGTTGTTCCATTAGCTTTGTGAATTCATTGATATTACTTTCATATCACTTTTCTTCTTCCATAGCCATCACATGTTCATGATGTTGTAGGAGATTTGCTTTCAAGATTCCTAAAAATGAGAGTGTTTGGTGTAAATGCTTAAAAAAGATAATTTTAAAAAGCACATGATCTCATCATTTATTTATAGAAAAGGCGGGCTCAATGACAAACATAAAATCTAGCTGATATCATGAGCCTTAATTGTCATCTAGAGAAAATAAATGCAAACAAAAGTATGTTATGCATCTGGCTGTCATCCTTGTTGCTTTTAATATCTTTGGCCCTCTCAACATTGTATTCTTGGGGACCCAATCAGTATTCATGATCTCAAAGGCATGGTCATTTCGTCCTTGAGATCTGCAACCTCAATGAAAGGTATAGCTATGTTCTTTATCATAAATATCGCTTCTCAGCTTTGATAGTTACTAACATGTCATTCATGAGACACTTTAAGCATTAGTGTAATGATGACGTTACTACCCTGACTATATGAATCTAAGGCCTTCCCAACAATATACTATAGGAAGGATGGATATCTATACCTTAAAGCGTTACTAGGAACATTTATGGTTCCACATATAGTTCCACATCCAAAGTCTCAATTATTTGTCTAGGTGAGTCGTCATATGCTTTTGTCATGATGATACTCCGCTTTATGTAAGATTCATTAATTGGCATTTCTTTTAGCATGTGTTTTGATAGCATTTTAAGAGTCGAGCCATTTTTGATGAACACCTTTCCTATGAGGTAGTCTTTACACCTAATAGTAATGTATATGGGCATGTTATATCCAATTCCTTCAGTACCTGGCTCATCTATTGTGAAGTATAAAAAATTAGTCACATGAATTCTCCAAAATAGATGCTCCATAATTTTCTTCTCAATGTTTTAAGGCACATAAACCTCATTCAATACCTTTTGGAAGGCATTTCCATGCAACTCAGAGTTGAGTATCAAAGCTATAATAGAGATCCTAGCATGGGTCTTTTTTAATTGATCTATTATGTAGTATTCACTGTGCTTTATCAACTTTAAAAATTCATTTGACTCTTTTTCAATCACTGGTTTATTAACCTTTAATTCCTGGTCGACATTTACCACCTCTTTGCTTTTTGTTTTCCTTAACTCTTCAAGTGTGAAGCATCGGCCACTTCAAGTCATCCCACTAATCTCAGTTAGAATGAAGGAATAGTGACTTTGATGTCAGAGGTATAGCCATAATTATAAGGCATTGCATTATGGTCTTTTTTGTTTGCGTAAGAAGGATTAACTAAAATTAACTTTGGTGGCCTATTAACTGTTCATTGGATCTTACATACCCTTGACATCTTATTTTAACCTCCTATCATCCTTATCTCATAATTGTCCTCTATGGATTCAATCCTCAACTTCCCTATAATTAGCATTTTTGCAATCTTTTAGCGAAACTCAATGCAATCCTCGATATAATGTCCTTTTTTTTTTATGGAAATCATAATGATCATATCCCTTCAGATGGGATTTAGTATTCATTTCTAGAAATCCTAGCTGTATCAACATGTCATACAACCTTTTCATAAATGTCTTTAACACCTTGCTTTTATTCCCAATTTCTATCTTACTCGCCCTGTTACCACTTGTAGCATAATTAGGCAACGGGTTTGAATTAACATTGGGCGTGTCTTTAAATGACACCCATCCTATCTTGATGAGCTCCAATAACCTATTTTTAAAAGTGTAGCAGGTTTAAAGATTGTGCCTAGGATTACCAGTATGGTACTTGTAAGTCAACTCGGACTTGCACTAGATAGGGAATAATGGTTGTAGTGGTAATGTATGGGTTGGAGCTATATATACAATGCTTAGTAATTTAGCATACAAGTCTTCTAAAGGCATGGGTAAAGGTGGCAATTGTTCTCAAATGTATTTTATATTTTGTCTTTGGTTGTTGTTTTGGTTATTTGTTTGATTAGGGGAAAAAGGTTTGTTAACATTAATATTGGCAAATTGAGAGGTAGGTATTTGTGGGTTATAAGAATATACTTTCTTGTCCTTGTACCCACCTTTCAAATTGTCAATGTCACCTTCCCCTTTTCTTTCCAGTAAAACCTTCTTTCTCAATGGCTCAACTATGCATCTAGCTTTAATCTTTTGCTCTATTCTTTTAGCTATGCTACCGTATCGTATAAATACTGAGATGAGTTACCCATTAGATGCTCATAATAAGGTGCCTTAAAGGTATTGGCAAACAAGGTCACCATCTCTATTTCTATTAAAGGAGGTTGGACATGTGTTGCTTCATCCCTCTATATTTGCATGGCCTTTACTAACTCTTAGCTTCTTTTCTCTATTGACATTAGACTTGTTCAATCTGGAGCGATTTCCATATTAAACTTATATTGCTTAAGGAAAGCCTCTATCAAATCTCTCTGGCTCCTGATCTTGACACTATCTAACCTTATATATCAAGTCAAAGCAAATCGTGTTAAGCTATCTTGAAAGAAATAGATTAGCAATTTATCATCACATATTACTTTTGCCATTTTATTGTAGTATGATCAAAGGTAAGTGTTTGGGTATTCCAAACCAGTGTATTTAATGAAATCTGGTATCCTAAAATCCTTTGGCACCATGACATTTGTTATGAAACATACTTTAACTATTCGCATAGGTTCAAACCAGTCATTACCCTCAACTGCCCTTAATTTTTCTTCCAAAGCAAACAACTTGTCATGGTCCATCAAATTGGTAGACCTATTATCTGAAGTTCTTTCCACTATTAAGTCCATAGTGATTAGAGAATGAGTTGACTAGATATGGGTGATGGGCACTAAATATTTTTCATTAGCTGAATTCCACCGTTAAGATGTTTGAGGGATATGAGCTAATATCGCTTCTACAGGTCGTTGTGTGGATGTTTCTTCCCTATTCTTTGCTCTTAGAAGTTGCTCAAGTAGGTTAGTCATCCGAGAAACTTCATTTTTTATACATTCTAACTCAGTCTGATAATTTGACTCCAAGTGAGCTCTTTCTTCATTCTTCATCCTTAATCTTAATCGGGTGTGGTATATTTTAGATGTGGGACCTATGTTTCATGATCTAGAATACTTATGATAAATTATAAACAAATATGTGATGAAAATATGATGCATATACGATGTGTATTTTAGAACTAATTCATGACTTTCATAATCCTTATGGCAATATTTTTTAGTTGAACTGATTACTATAAATAAGGGTTTGCCAAGTTCTTATCATAGTTGATTAACAAAATATATTAGAAAGAAAGATAGGTCATGACCTTCTTATAAATAACAGTCGCTTATACAAAGTTAAAATAGAAAGAGGCCTTATACATTGCTACCCTTAAAAGGTATTTCCACTATTAGCTAAGTCCTCAATAACAGAGGTGATGGCCCCCATGTACTTTCAATACTTTTCAGCATCATTTGCAACTTGGGTGTCTTATTGTTCCAACCTTTCCACACAACTAGCTACTTACTCGACTTGCTTTGTCATATGTCTTATCTTATCATGGAATATGATGTTATTTGTGATTATCACTTAGTTGCTAGCTCATAAGGCTTCATTATTTTTTTCCACTATTAAGACCAAGGCCTTCAATTGTGCCAACTTATCCCTTACCCTTTATTGTTATTCTCTCTTAATATCCAGCTTGGCTATTTTGGAGTTAATTTGAACTGTAAAGTTGTATATGTAGTTTTAACATTCTAGACATTCTTACTTAATCTTATTCAACTCTTCTTCCATCTCTAATTAATGGCTTCTCAATCCCCTTAGCTCTTTTTCTCATATTTCAAGCTTGAATTGTAAAACCATTATCCTTCACTTCAAAGACTCAGCTCTCTTCTTGTAATCTCTCATGGCAAACTCAGCGGCTTTCCTTCCACTTCTCTCTTCCTCAAATTACACTATATATTAAGCCTTAATCCTTCTTTCCTCTTCTATGTTGATTTAGGCTAACCGATTCTTCTCTTTTTCAACTTTCACCTTCTTTGTAAAACTGCTTCTTCCTTTCTTTAAGGAATCGATCATCACTTTATCGAGCATTCATCATACTTTTTGCTAATCTCTTAACTTTGGCCAACTCTTTCCTTTTTTTAAGCCTATTCTTGTTAAACAACTCATTATATTCAATTATTCGATTCCCTAACTCAGTATGAACCCTTTTTGGTATTTTTTCAGCTACCTTGGCCCTTTTCTACCAGTTTTTCCCTAACTCAGTATGAACCCCTTTTGGTATTTTTTTAGCTACCTTGGCCCTTTTCTACCAGTTTTAAAAAGATGTTAACTACTTATCCTTTTTTTTCAACTACTAGTTTAAGGAATTCCTCATCGTATTTTCTTCCTTTAATTGATTTTTAGTAGTTGCTGCTACCCTTTGCTTTGCCTAGATTAATTCTACATTGTTCTAGTTGCTTTCTTAACTCTTTCTCACTATTAGTCCTTTTTCTTTTTAGTTGCTTTATTGCTAATTCTAGATGTTTAGGTGTATAGAATCTCCTCACTTTAGAAAGCTTTGCATTTCTTTAAATTGTATAATTCTAGCTAAATAAGATTTAAAATGCTTCATTTTTCCCTTTTTATTAGTAGAGGTCTTTCTCAATCTTGTCGAATAAGTTCTATCTCTTCAAAGAATGGTTGGTGTTTAAATAAACTTATGAAATCGGCTAAACCTAGAGTTCTTAAATAAACTTATGAAATCGACTAAACCTAGAGTTTTTGGTGAGTACTGCAATCCACCCAACTGCCTTGTTACAAATATGGGTGTCTAACTGATGTATCCGATTACACCGATCACAGGAACCCATTTCTTCCTTCCACAACTCATTGTGCAAATGGCATTGTTTATCCATGGTGCTTTCCATTTAAAGTTGCTTCGTGGCAATGTTGTATATTTATCTACCATACTTTCTCATCTCAATTCTTCCATGTCTCATCCATGGTAACTTTTAATGGTCATATATTAAACCACCAGGAGTTGTTAAAGATGTCCCTTGGTGTTTTGATATGATTGACAATCCATAAATACTACATAAGGATGTCACATCTTATGGCTCCTTTTCCATACATTCTACAGTGGTTGAGTGATAACATGGCTTCTCCCAAAATGGTTGGAGAGGGATTAATTCAATTCGGTCATACTCATATTTTATGAAGATAGTTGGAGGTTCTAAACTAATGACTTTAATTTTAGATGGGAACAATACTAGTCTAAAGATAGCGAAGACTACTAACATATATCGTTTATCTCCTAACTTGCCTTCTTCAGCATTTTTCTTTATTCCAGCTTCAATGACCTTCCATTTAAAACCCCCCATCAACTATTTTACATTGGTTGATCTTTCCTAGGCCTAATAAATTGACTACCTCCAAAGTTGTGTCTTTAAATCTTCACCTAAGGTAGATCTTGTGGTTGTTATTTGGAAAATCTAAAATCCTCTCATAGTCCTCCAAGATAGGTGTCATATTGATGTACCAAAAAGTAAAACATCAATAACTAGGATCCTAAAAATTTCGTAGGGCTTTAATTATTGCTGCTTGTATAGGTAACCTCATTAATTATGCAATTCTCCCATATCACGTTTCAAAAAGAGTCTCATCAATATGTCTCATAATAGATAACAACTTTTCTAAGTCATTTACCATGTGATTTATCTTAGTAATGCAAGGCCACCTACTAACATCGATTTTTGGACATTTTCCTCCAGCTACCTGAGTCAACTCAGATTCTTGCCTAAACTCTTAGAAAGATATGTACATAGTCATGATTTCAGCTTAAAAACCTAGATTGATAAATTTAACATTATTAATCCTCATGCAAATGAAAGTAAAATACATATCCAAAGGACAAGCTCTATTTATTAAGTGAGAATGTGTAGGTTCTCATATCTGCCTAGTGAAGGTCTTCGTAAAGACAGTATGGGAGCGATATAAGAAACAGCTAAGGCACGTATGTCCACCATTACCAACCAGGCACTCAAATATGAGTTAGGTGTTTCATGCAGCAACCAGGCACTCAAATATGAGTTAGGTATTTCATGCATCTGAACCCTAACTAATAGTCCTGGGTCAGATTGTTAATCCCCCACTTAACTTATAGGCTTGCGTATGCTTTCCAAAAATCAAAGTGTGTGATGTATAAGGTAGTTTTATACAATGCATGAACAAAATTAAGGCATGTATGAAAACAAATAAAATAGGCATATTAATAAAAAACACGCAATACAAGCAAAATATAATTACCAAACAAAAACAAGGCTCAGTCCACAAGGTCCCCAGTGGAGTAATTATTCTATCACACGTGTGTGACATCGCGATGATATTTCTACTTCATCAATGTATCTAGCAAATATGAGAAATATAAGAAGATAATGATTCCTTGTCTTTTATTAATGGAAAGCGGGAAAGCGAGCCACTACCTAATATTTTGGTCACTAGAAACCCTAACTAGTCTTAGAGATTGGGTATGGGGACTGATTGCGCAAAGGGAAGATATTAACACCATAAATATACCTTACCTAAGGTAAACTATATTATATGATTATCTAATAAAAAGCTAAAGTGTTATTGTATTTCTAATTGTTGATCCGTCTATGGTTTAAGAAAAGTCCTCATCAGTAAGGAGGTCATTATTTTATCAAGTACAAAAAACCTAATTATTCAAACGTCTATATAAAATACTATCATTTTAATATCAAGGTTATTATTTTATCAAGTACAAAAAACCTAATTATTCAAACGTCTATATAAAATACTATCATTTTAATATCAGGAATATGTTTTACATATAAATTTGTAATTTCATATACTAAAAGAAAAAAAATATTTTTTGGGTATTTTTTAAAATATTGACCTAGTTTTCATGGCTCTAATAAATATGTTATTAAAGCCAAAAATATATGCTAAAACATATATTATTTTTTTGTATGAAAATACAATGTGATGATTTTTTTCTTATCTTTGAGAGACTTGGCCGTATGCATAAAAAATTTGTTGTTTTATAATTTTTTTTTTGCAATGTTTTGATAAAAACTGAATACTTTAATACTTTATCTTTATAGTTTAAAAATACAAACTAATATTACACAAAATAGATAGAAAAATACACAAGAAAATCATAAATTTTTTAAAAAATATTTTTTTTAGGTCGAACTGGGTCGGACCTAGCATAAAAGAAACTAGGCTGAGACTGGCCCAAAATATATGGCCTAAGTCTTAGCGTAAAAGGACATGGAACATGATCGACTTAAAAGAAAAGAAAAGCCATCGGGCTGCTGCAAGCCCATTGGGAAAACTAGGCCAAGATCAGCCCAATGATTAGAAAACAAACTTATTTCTATAAGGCTAGACTCAGCCCAATCACTGGACTGGGCTGATTGTCCGGCCCGGAGTCCATGAATGAGTTATTGTGCATGAGCACAGTAACCAGTTAATTATATTTTTTTTGTTGCAGAAACGTTTCTGCATGCAAAATAAACACAAGAAATTTATGGTGGCGGCCGGGAAGAATATGGTGGCAGTGTTGTAGCTAACGAACAGAAATTCCAAGTAGCGACATGATGCAACCATCCACTCCCTTTTTTGTGGTCAGCGGCGCGATGCAACCATCCACTCCCTTTTTTGTGGTGTTTCGCTTTGCTTTCTCTTCTCTCGTTGTCAAGCAGCTTCCCCTTTTGTAGTTCCCTATTTCTTTCTTTCTCAAATCCCTTTTATTTTAAGCTCGTCTTCTTTCCTCTCTCTCTCTCTCTCTCTCTCTCTTCCATCTATTTTTTTCTTTCTTTTTCACCCCTCTTATACTAGTGTTGAGAGTGGTATTTATAGGGTAAAAGGGAGCAAGGTCGACCCTATTCCTGCCCTATCGTTGCGCATAGGGAGCAAGGCCTTCTTGCCCTACCACGATGCCGAGCTCCATGGCCAATGGGCATTGCTTAAAGTGTGCGACCCCCAGGGTTCTCATTATAAAGAAGCATATGTTTTGACAGAGCACATAAGAAGGGGGAGAGAGAAAAGAAGGAAGAAATAAATAAGAAAAAATAAAAACTTTATCTTCTCCTACTGCACATCCAAGGGAAGAAGAAAAAGGAACAATATCGCTTAAAACAACATTATTTTGTTCTCTTTTTTTTTTTCAACATGAAACAGCGTCGTTATGGATAAAAATGTGCCATTTCATTTAAATAAAAATGGCGCCAAAACACATCAACTTCCAAATCAGTCATCAATTCATCCTTTGTTCATTTAAATCCTCAAATGTAATTTTGATTTTAAGAATCAATTCAATTACATCCCTACCAACTTCAATCGACGGCCCTAAATTTGGCCGCTCTTTTCACTTTAGTCCTTGGCTTTGAATTTGTGTATTTTGACCCTTAATAGATTAATAAACTTCAAATTCCTTCAATTTAGCCCCTGATTCAGTCAAATTCAATTCCTCTATTTACGCACATTTTCTAGTTTAGTCCTTGGATTTGGATTTATGTATTGAGGTTCATATTGGCCATCAAACTTCAATATTAATTCAATTAAGCCCCTAATTTAAACAAATCAACTCTTTAAAATTATAATTTGAACTCTGAACTTTAATTTCTTCCAATTAAAGCCCTAATTTAAACACATTTATGTATTGAGGTCCTAATTTCTTCAATTTCTTTCGACTATATATATACATATATTCTTTTTTCTTTTCTTTTTTAGTGCGAGGACCCAAAAATGGGTTACAATAGAAGGATATCCTATTTCAATAACCAAAATATTTTTATTTTTAATTTCATTCTGACATATTGTATTAACTAGGCTTTGGGGCTTATAATGTTTTTAATTAGCTTTCTATAGGGTTCTCCTAATTTTAAAAAATATTTCAACAATAAATTAATGCTCGATTTGCCAATATAAAATTTACTTTTATTGCTAAAACTAAATTCAAACTTGAAGGACTAAATTTGACACTAAGATAAAAATGTAACGTTTATTTCCATTTCAAATAGAATTGAATGTATGGTGGAAGAAGATGAAAAAATACAAGAGGATTTCTATCATAAAGATTAAGATTGCAATTTATGATTCATTAGAATCAATCTAGTATTCAAATGGTGCCCTTTAAAAATTTTGATCCGTAAAGTTTTTTATTTTGTTTTTTATCATTATTTATTAAGGTTTGATGTTTTAGTTTCACATTTCATTTAATTAGCAGTTCAATCCATGATTTTTTTGTGGAGAGAGAGAATCATTAAAAAATAAAGAACGAAAGAGAAAGTTATAGATTGTTTATATTCTAATAACCAAAAAAGTTGATCTAGGTGTCATTGAGTTCAATTTGACATGAGGAGTTAGATTAGGGTTTATCCCTATATTTTTTTATTTTTTTATTGAGGTTCTAATGTCTTAGTCTCACACTTTGTTTATTTTATGTTTCAGTCTCAACATTTTATATATATAGAAAAAAAGAGAGAGTTAGTGTAAAATAGGGAGAGAAAGAGAAAGTTGTAGATTATCTATATTCTAGCTACCAAAACAAAAGCTAATCTTAGTGCTAAGGATTTCATTTGATGTGAGGTGTTTTACTTATATGTTTTTGAACTATCTCCTTGTTGAAAAAGTAGATTATGGCTTGATAATTGTTTTTATTTGAGATGACTTTTTATAGTTTAACCTATTAAAGGTTATTTCAAGCTTATATATAATTTTATTAATATTTATGAGATATTTCTTAGGTTTCTTTGGATGAGATATATATATATATATATATATATATATATATATATATTTTAAGGAGTTGAGACCCGACTTTTCAACCACTTAAGGTGACCAGAATAACACTAGTATGACATATTGTCTTTTTTCTTTGAAATTAAAGGCTGGATAACTTCCTTTCTACCCATATTAAAAAAAAAAAACACACAAGGATTGTCAGCCCTTCCTTTCTACCCATATTAAAAAAAAAATAACACATACAAGGATTGTCAGTCATGTAGGCCTAACCTAACAAGCCAGGTGTCTAGGTGTCTGATCTTATTTTTAATGGACTAGGCACGCTGGAGAGCCAAGCACATATTCTCTTTTTAGCTTTATTTTTATTTTTATTAATTTTAATTAAAAATCAATAAATAAAATATTAGAAATGTATTTGGAGCATATTTTATTGGATACTCTTAAATTTTTTTTACTTTATTTTCAAATATAATTATAATATTTTTTATAATATTAACGAACACACACACATATAGTCTTCCATACTAATGTTTATTTTTATTAATGTTTATTTAAATAAAAATATATTTCAAAAAACAAAATTATTAAATTTAATTGAATTTATAATTTAAATTGTGAATTTTATAGATTAATTCAGGTTGATCTGAAATATCATTAAATCAACATTAAGAAAAAGTTAATATTAGCATCATCATCCTTAAAATTCTTTTTAAGTCAAACTAGATTTTCATTATATTAATCGGGTTATGTTTGATCTTGTTAGATTAACAAGGTCACATCAAATTAATTTTCATTAAATTTAATTTGAGATTGAGGTCAAATAAGAGGTCATGTTAGAGAGTCTCTAAGTTGACCTATTAGACCAAGAAAAGTTTAATAACATGTCCATAAAAGTTCCTTGTGGCAATGCATGAATAGCATTTTATTCTACTACATTTTAACACATTTACCTTAAGATTATAAGAACAGTAGTTTTTATGATTAAAACTTGTTTTTATGATTATTATAAGATGTTTTCTAAAATAGATATTTTGGTAAAAAAAATATCAAAAAATGAATCATATTGATAAGATAAAGAAGTTTTAATTAGAGAGATATATTTTTTATTCTTATTTCTAATTATTCAATTCCTTTTATATTTGTTCTGATCCCTTTTTATTTTTTTTAAATAAAAAATAGAGAAATAATTTTTATTTTCATACAGTAGAAATTTAAATAAGACTAGGAGTAACTATACTAACAATCTATTTTGTTTCAATAGAGTTGAAATTACTGCTCTTCCTAAAAAAACAATTTATTGTCATATAATATAATTAAATAAAATAATTTTGAATGGCTCTCCTATACGTGAAATCATCTATCTCTCAAGATTCAAATAATTCATGTGATGTAAATGATAATATATTTCCTTAAAGAAAGTTAATGCATATTAAATAAATAGCAATTAAAAGTGAGAGCGGATTCAAATATTGGTAATTAGAAATCCTACAGTGTCGACATCAACTTGTATTTTCATAAATCAATGTCTCGTTGATTTCTAGTGGACGGAGATGACTAGGTAATTCTGTCCTAACCAATTTCTGTGTCATACAGCCACAGACATACATGAAACGTTAATTATTCTGAAACTAATTTTAATAAATTATAACGTACATATTTACAACAAATAAAACAAGAGTGGTAAATGGAAATTTGAAGTGAAAGGGTTTGTGTCTGCAATATCCACAATCAGTCGGAGAGACAGGAACAAAAACTAGAGGTCCCATTGTAATCCTGTCCCATCATAAACAAAACATAGACATAATTTTTTGCACAATGTCAAGTGGCAATTGCCTGTCACCCAACAAAACTAGATGATCATTGTTATTCATCAAACTTGTGAAGACGACTTGACCATTTTGGCTCATTAAGCCTTTGAATTTCACTTCACAACCTGACAAAGGATGACAAATATGTGAAGAACAGCCCCGTGTGAAGGGGCAAAGCCGGGCTCACCAGGCAAAAACCAAGTGTCAAAGTGAGGGCCGACATAAGAAAAAAAAACAAGAATTACGTGCACGCGCAGAGAGAAATGTTTTTGATGAGAGACTCCTTTGGGCCATGGGAACTAGGGTTAGTTACCCCACAAGGAGTTCTAATCATTTGTGCCACCTCCACTCACAACAAGTATATGGAACATGGACTAAGTATGTATATACACAGTATAACTCTAAACCCCAAGGAGAGCAACAAGTGCAGAGAGTTGTTTATCACCTGCAATAGTTGAGATCATACCCAAAGGAGAGTTATATCGGGTTGTGAAATTTCAAGCAATATGGCCATATTGATTGTAAATTTGTCATGTAATAGAGACAATTGGGACTGTGAGAACATGTTCATCGGAGCAGGTCGGAGAAAACCATGGCTAGTAGGCTCAAAATTTTGACAAGAGGAGTAAAAATCATAAGAAGGACCATGACTAGTAGGCTCAAAATTTTAACCATCTAGGTGGTGGCCAAGTGGTAAAGACTTGGGACTAAGGGGTTTGCTCCCTCTGTGGTCTCAGGTTCGAGTTCTTGGTTGCTCATATGATGACCACTGGAGGCTTACATGGTCGTTAACTTCAGGGCCCGTGGGATTAGTCGTGGTGCGCGCAAGCTGGCCCGGACACCCACGTTAATCTAAAAAAAAAAAATTTGACAAGAGGAGTAAAAATCATAAGAAGCAAGATTAGGATTGGAAGGACAATTCATGGATGGAAAAGTACAGGGCCAGTGACCACGTCAGCATGCCCCACAGCCACAATGTTCATGAGAATCAGAAGAGAAAGATTAAGAATTAGAAAAAAAGAAAAAAAAAAGAGACTGATTTGGTTGAGAGGCTATCAAAGATGGTGGATGGGTATCTACTAGTTTGCTAGTAAACCCTAAATCAAAATATTCCAATTGAGTCTCATGAGTGAGGAGTATATTCCATAGCACATGGATTATAGGACATGGTTTTTGGTGAAAGGCAATGGTAAAAAGTGAATCATTAGTGGATGGAAGGCCATTCGGTTTATGGGACACTTTTTAATGCTAAAAAACAGGTCGATATGTAGTAGCTAGGGCATCACTATATTCTTACATTTCTTGACAGTTAGTATTAATAAAAGCATTATTTTTCTTATGGTTTTGGAGTTGGATTAGTATTAATAAAAGCATTATTTTTCTTATGGTTCTGGAGTTGGACTTTTAAATCGGGCTCCTTAGCAATAGATTTATCCAAAATGTGTTTATGAAGAACAAGTGACGATTCACGCTGCACTAGAAGTTCTTGTACGATAAAGAAAATGAATGATGTCCTTAGTAATTAATCCAGCTGATAATTAAGCAAGCTAAACAATTTCAATTAGCATAAAACAGGGAAAAAGAGATGAGACCATGTTAAATATTTGTCATCAGTGAGTATTTCATGAACATAATCACAGATATGTGTGCCATATGGATTTAAAACACGAGTTTGCAATGGCATATATAGATTTTTTATCGATGAAATAATAGAGGATGCAAATGATGGAGCACACGACATAATGCCAAAGAACTAAAGAGACAAACAAAGAAAAACTCTAAAAAGAAGCTGAAAAAGAAAAAGAAAAGACACACAAATTAAGAACACAAGGAAATCCTATAGAGAAGAATGAACCCTAAAAACGTTCCCTTCTATGATACCATGAAAGAGTTTATCTGGAGATTTTCCATTGTATTGCTATAAGAACTGATTACATTTGGTATCTATATATACATGTGAGATATAAAACTTGAGTGCATAGACTTGAAATAAGTTTGTGTACGGACAATATAACTCTAAGCTCAATACATAATGTATATACAAGTATGCGTATACTTCTTACAATATCTCTAACAATCTGAATAAATAAAAAAAGGATAAACTATAAGGTGTTTTTTTTTTTTTATGTTAGTAAATTCCTAACCGAGAAGAGTTTTTGTGCATGAACTCAAGAAACTAAATATTTTTTTTAATAAATAGTAGTTCTATGGAATATTATATCCTCTCCTTTCTCATTGAGAATAACTTCACACATAACACCTCTGGGCTCTATACATGTAACAAAAGTTTTAAACCGTGGAATAAAAATTTAATTATGATTGAAAGGAATCAGAAATTGACGTGACTAGTGATATAACACTGATATCACAAGGCCTTGATAAGTTGAACGATTTCACGTGCTCTTAGAATAAAATTTGCCCCTTAACTTCAAGAAATGCCTCTTTCTACACCATTCGAGGACAAAGCAAATAGTCGCCTAGTATTGCATGAACACATGTTCGTTCAGTGTGCCGCCCTACTTAGATTTTGTACTCTTATAGTATTATTGGTTGTTATTTTTTTAACATATATTTTTTTAATATATTAAAATAATTATTTTTTATTTTTTAAGATTTAATTTTGATAACAACACATGATTTAAAATTATAAAAAATTAATGTAAAATAAAAACAGTTTAAAAATTTTCAAAAATATTTTTTTAATATTAAAAACAAAAGAAAATATGTTACTAGCGACCTGTTTCAGTGTAGTGGTTCCTACACGTAGAATCAATGACAGAGGTGCACGTTACTGACAAGAGGTAGCACCATCCATCCATTATATGTACATGAGAGCCTGGGATGTTTTTTTGTGTGTTTTATTCTAGAATCCGCCGACCTTCGTTTTCTCACCATGTGGTTTCGCTATGGACCCACATTAAAAAAGAAATCCATAGAATCCACAATGTTATGCCACGTTTGATATCAATTTATAATGTGTAGGATAGTGGAAAAAGAGAAAGAGAAGCCTAATTAATCACACGTGTGGTGTCGCATTGGACGCAAACAGTGCTTGTGGTCATTATTCGACGAGTGTGATTGTCTTTTTTTTTTTTTTTACAAAAACACACTTAAAAATTTTTAAATTTTTTATTTTGAATTGATTTTTCAAATTATCTTCACATATTAATTTCAAAAATAATTTAAAAAAATAAAAAATATATACTATTTTAATATATTTTTAAATAAAAATATTTAAAAAATAACCACCACTCAAATTATTACAATGAGCATGTAGTACATGCTAAAATTCGGTTTTTTTTTTTTTTTTAATGAAGTTGGGTATCCGTGGAGGTCATTTGTTGGTTAGACGGCAAACATTACATCCGCATGTGGTAACAATGAGAAGAAAATAAAGGAAAAGGGCATGATGCTTTTGAGTTTTGTGTCAGAGTATTATTGTAACATGGTGGAAAGTTTTGGTAAAAGTAAATATTCTGGTGTCAATAATTACTCGTTACCATTGTTTTTTATGCTATGGAGTTTACCTTTCTCTACCGATTCTTGTCGGGCTTCAGTTTTTTCTAAAGTCAGCATTTTGTGAGGTAATGAAAAGAAGTTAAGATTTTTGAGTTTGGTTAATTAATAATTAACATGATGGAAAAATTAATATTTTTTTAAATATAGAAATATCAAAATAATAAATAATTCAACAAGATCAGAGTTGAACTAGGGAGTTTAACTATATAAATTATAAATGATAATGATAATGATGAGGAGAAGGATTTTGAAATGTATGATTAATGTGAATATCAAATAATAATAAAAATAGTTATCAAGGTCAAAGGATTTGCTAATAATATTTCAAATAAGTATATTATAAACTCTTTTTATTATTAAACTAGAAATTATATACAAATAAGGTTTAACTATTATATATATATATATATATATATGATAACCTCAATTTGAAAAGCATTATATATTGATGGTTTTTAATTTCAATATTGTAGATTTAACTACTGTTGTTACATCATAAAATAAATAATATTGATATCAAATTTTTTTTATTATTCTATTAAATTATGTGTAATTTCATCATGTATAAAATTTATCCAATAAGAACTATATTTTTCATGGTTTCTTAAGCGTGCAACAACAAAAACTAAATTTTTTGTTACGTTATCAAACGATCTCCTTCTAATTTTTTGAATAAAACACAATTAAAAATAAAAATAAAAACTGAATTTTTTTAACTGGGTTGGACTCGACAAGAACAAAATAGGAATTGCAATCAAATTCTATAAATACTATATCATTAAGTGATCTTCTTCTAATTTTTTGAATAAAACACAATTGAAAATAAAAATAAAAACTGATTTTTTTTAACTAGGTCGGACCAGCAAGAACAAAATTGAATTGCAATCAAATTCTACAAATGCTATGTTATCAAACAATCTCTCTCTAATTTTTTGAATAAAACACAATTAAAAATAAAAATAAAAACTAAATGTTTTTTAACTGAGTCGAACTCTATAAGGAAAAAATTAGAATTGCGATTAAATTCTATAAATACTACGTCATCAGGCGACCTCCTTTTAATTTATATAGTGTTATTAAAAAATATTAAATATTAGTTTTTAAAGTAAAATATAATTTAAAAAAATAATTTTTTTAATATAAATAGTTATAATTATAACACTATTCATGTAAATAATACCACATGAAATTCACCTAATATTGTTCACACGAACAATATTTAATAAATTTAATTTATCTAGGTACTGTTTATTTCTGGAAGTGAACAGCGTCCAGGTGAATTATCATCTAGTTTGCAGACATGAGAAGCAGCTGCTTCTCATGAAATGGTATTTTAACAACAATATATATGAATCCTGTATAAAAAGCCAGTTGCATTTTATATTATTAAATTATATGTTTATACAATAACCTTTAAAAATAGAACCTATCGTTGTAAACAATCTTCTTAATGTATGATAAAAGATTATATGCTGACCGGAAAGATTGTGTAGTTGACTGAAATAAAAATAGTAAAAACCAACACCTTTGGCTTTGGTTAACTAATTTAATTTTCTAACTACTACTTAATAGTGGATTAACTATGTTTCTTTTTCTTGACACGGTGTGCATTTTCTTAGTTGCATGCATGTACTATGGAATGTTAGGTAGCATTTAGTTACTATTTAAATATAAATAAAATGAAGATGACGGAGACAGGGGAATATATCTCCTATATTATTTTAAAATATATTTTTTAAAAAATAAAAATTATTCATGGACATTAACTAGACATAACCTAAAGAATTTCTCTAAGGATGCAACAAAACTCGAAGCTAACAAAATAAGTATGATGACAATGACATTAATTACAAACAACAAAAGAGGGGATTGAAAGCTTAGATTTAGGCGAAGAACACGGGATGACTTTTACGTTATGAAAATGTATCTTTGTACTTTATTGTTGCTTAGCTTTTCCTAATTTACTTGCACCTAAAACTTTAAAGCCAATAGTTCTTCATCAGCATCTCCAAAAGGCTCCCCTTTTTTCACTAGTGAAGTATAATTTACGGAAAGAACTCTTTATTCCCTTCTAATTATACAGTGTGAAATAATTTAGAAACCAAGCACTGATACCACCAAGACATTAATTTGGTGGTAGGAGGAGATTCGTAGCAATGCATGCGAAATATAAGGACAGAGAGGAGGCCGAGAATTATTTCATTTGTCTTTTTTGGCATTTTGAAATTGCAAATTAGTCCCTCAAGTAAATCTTTTAAAAACTTAAATGCAAGGGTAGTAGAGTAATTATACTATAGCAAAAAATAAAAAATGCCCAGAAGTCAAATTAGTGTTACATCTACAGTGTGTGTGTGTCTAGTTTTTCCATGTTTATTATCTTTATCTTTAATAAATCTGTAAAGTATAATTTACCGAAAGAACTTTTTATTCTTTCGATAATTATGCAGTGTGAAACAATTTATAAAAAAGGCACGGACAGTACCAAAATATTTGGTGATTGAGGAAGATACGTAGCAATGCATGCGAAATATTCTGAACGTGACGACCATTTAATTTAATTTAATATCAGAATCTGTTACTTTTCTTAGTTTACAGTAATTAATTTATTAACATCATAAAACATGAGAGATTCAAATCTTTGATCAAATAGTCTTCTTTGATTTCTTCAGTCAATTGAGAATCTTTCTTGTTCTTATTCTTGGCATGCAAGTCATCTTGGGTGGTTTTTTTCCCTGTCTTATTCTCTCTTTCTTTTAATTTGTTTTTCGGGGTTTAGTAACCTTAAGAAAGAGCTCAAGTCTACTGGGAAAGTAATATAGTTCTGGATTTATTATGAGTTTTCATTGGAATAATATCATGATGTTTTTGTTTTTCCATCTCAAAAACTTAAAATAGATTTTTAAAGGTATTGAGATTTTTTTATGTGACTTATTTGTTATTAACAAAAAAAGCAAGAACAAATAAGTTTTTTTTTTTTTAACTTGATTGCATAGTAAAATTACCCAAATATATTTGGAATTAGAAAAATTAATTAAACTTGACGACAAGGGGTATTTTTATATTTTTATAATGATTTTTTGGGTATTATGATTGCTAAATAGATATTTGGTATTTGTATAAATATAAAAAATAATAAACAATTAAAATGCATAGTGAAAATATAAAAATACTTTTAAAATAAAATGAAAATTAGCCTCAATTCAAGAGGTGTTTTAGTTTTTTACAATGATTTTTTTGGTAATTGTATAGTCAAATTAAAGAGTAATTTTGTATTTGGCTAATAAAAAAAGGTTGGGTGTGTTGGGAGATGTCTACACTCTTTATGTGATACATGTGGCGTCTACTAGCATCCAAAAATATTATTATATCGTGTTGTTCAAAGAGTTTTTATGTTTTTTTTTTGTTGATGCGATATGTATCTTTATTGCTGGTTTGGTTTGGTACCTATAACCTTTTATTTATTTTTCTTTTTTTATCTCTCTTTTCCATTAAAAAATATAGTTTCATCCTTTTAATTGTTGGAATTTTAATTTTAATTCTTATTCTTTTGATTTTTAATTTTTAATTTTGGCTCTTTCATAGAAGTTTTATTTATTTTAAATTGCATCATTCAATTTTAATTTATCAAATATTATATTCTTTAATGTGATTTTTTTTAGGTTTCTAATTTTTATCCTTGATTTTTTTATAAAATATTAGTAATTTTTTTATTTCATCCTTGAATTTAAATCGATGGTGTTGTTATGTTTTTTTGTTTGATTCTGATAATTTTAATGGATTAAAAATTAAATTTTATAATTTTTTTAGATTAAATGCTTCATGTGTAAATTAGACTTTATAAATATAATGATCAAACATATATAGACATCGATATAAAACATTATGTCATTTAAAAACTAGTGTGTTCATATGTTAAATCCACGCACATATAGTTCTTCACATACAAAGATAACTTGTTTGGTGATTATTGCCTACCAAATTACCATAACAACAATAGAAGCAATCATAACTTCGCGGTAATGCATTCGATAACTTCATTTAATGAAGAAAGTATACCTAATAACATTGTTTAACGAAACTTAATAACTCTGGTTTATTAAATTATTATATAATGGAGAGGGTTGTCTTTTATTGTATAACATTAAGGTTCACGGACCTCCCAATGAACTAAAACAATATACACCAAGTTAAAGATGTTTTGTTGATTTGTTTTAAAGTCAACGTTTAAGATTCAACTATACAAACTATCAATAAAAAAAGAATCTAGAAACCATACAGAATTAAATATTGCCAATTCTCAAAACCAAAAATATAAAGTATTTATCGAATTAATGACGCACTACTATCCTTCTTTCACCAAACACCTAATGAATTCAAAAGTTGAGGAGAATTTTAGTGCTCTAATTAGTTCTTATATACTTCTTAAATAATCATTTTTCGGTGTATTATATTTGAGTTCCAGAATCGAAAACATTGAGGTGAGGGTGTGTTTCTTCATGAATTTGTAAAATCTACGTTTATAGTATTCTTCGAGATTTCTCGCAATAATAAGAAAATTGTCACCTCTTGCTTCTAATTTATTTATTAAAAAACATAATTCTTTTACATAGGCTTTTGTCCGTTTTAAATTATGTACAGACGTTAAGATCCTGATGCAAATGCCTCAGATTAAAATTGAATCACCCATCTTTCCTAAAGCGAGAAATGTATAAAAAGAAGAACGCACAATCCAAATTATCCAATGATGACAGATTTTAAAATGATACTTAATTAAAACCGAAGGATGAATGTTTTAGCATGAGAAAGAACAAGCATGTAAAATTGTAATCTCTTAGCTGTCTATGTATTCGTTTAATTATTGTATATCTACAGAACGATACTTTCTTTTTAGGAATGGATGGAAATTAACTTGAATATAAACGATCTAGCTAGGGAGTAAAATAAAACAGACAACGCAGCTTTAATAAACTATCCAGCCAAAGATGCATGCATGGGCTTGGTTCTGCATGCTCAAATTAAAAACTCTAAAAATGGAAGAACATAAAGGAACAGATCGCAGCTGGTTTTGCAGAATACCATATAACTAGGAAGGTTAGAGGTGTTAGTTTTCTTCGTGATTACAAGGGGCGTTTTAAGGACAGGGAAGGTTCAGGTCAAGACTGCTCAAGACCTTACCTTTCCTTTCTCATGGTGTGGTATTGGTGTTTTCATGAGAGGGAGGGATCGGAGGTGGGCTGCAAATTGTTTATGCATCCAAAGCCAAAGGTGCAGGTGCATGACGAGTTGGTGGGGCTGGCATCTAGTATTTACACGTGGCGGGAATCCACCATAGTCAAGTCAACCAAAGAATGTCTTCCACGTACACAAACTGCTAGCTGGCAAGGAAGTTATGGTCCTTGTGGAAGACGGCTACGGGCCAAAGCCGCATGTGGGTCCACTTCAGGATTTCGGGTGTTGGGCCAGTTCTGTGGGTCCCGCAGTTTAGAGTTTATTAGGAGAGGGTGCATGAGGCCCTTGCGTCCGTCTTCGTTTGCAACTATAAATCGACCATTCGGCTGTGCCTCTCTTGCAAGCATACATTTCCTCTCGCCCTCTCTCTTAACAAATCTTTGTGAGCGGTTTGTTGGCTTCTCTTCTTCACATTCTCTCTTTCTCTGTCTCTCCTTTTCTTCTTCTCTATATTTCTTCTTGAAGCTTAAAGAGTGATAAAACAGAGCACCCTGTTTCGATTCCTCTGGTTCTTCTTCACTACTACAGCTTGTTCTAGCTTCTAATATTAGTGTCTTCTCTTAAGGTAGAGTAGTTGTCTCATATGGGTTTTTCTTGATTCTTGATTTTATAGTCTTGATTGGGTTCCAAATCTTGGTGTACTAATTTGAAAGAAAATGTGATTTTGTTTTTTGTTTTTTCTAGTGGAAAGATGACAAACCAAAATGTGGTAGTGGCTGATTCAAACTCTGGACTCAACTTGGCAATCACAGTGCATGTAACAAACTCCTCTATCTTCACAACGGCGGCCCAGAAACCTCCAGCGGCACCAGGTGGTTACATATCCATTTCTAGAAAGAAACTCTTAAAGAATCTGGAAATCAATGGAGGAGCAAGAATTAATGCTTGGGTTGATTCCATGAGAGCCTCATCTCCTACTCATATCAAGTCCACGCCTTCTGTTAATGAAGACCAAAGCTCATGGATTGTGAGTACACGCAGAACCCAAAAACCTAATCTCTATACTAATTCAAGTTCGAGAAAGGACCGGTTTTGCAATTATCAAAAGATGACTCTTTTTTATTTATATATTTTTAATGTGGTGTTTGCAGGTTCACCACCCATCAGCACTGGAGATGTTTGAGCAGATAATTGATGCCTCTAAAGGAAAGCAAATTGTTATGTTCTTGGACTATGATGGCACACTTTCTCCTATTGTTGATGACCCAGATAAAGCTTTCATGTCCAAGCAGGTGGTATTGAGTCCTTTGTACAGTACATCTCTCTTTATATATATGTATGTATGTATGTATGTATGTATGTATGTATTGTTACTGAAGTTTCTGTTGTGGTAAACTTAGATGAGAGCAACAGTGAGAAAGCTTGCAAGATTTTTCCCTACCGCAATAGTGAGTGGGAGGTGCAGAGACAAGGTACATTTGGAAGCTTTTTCCTTTTCTTTAATGTAATATTAGGCTAATAAGTACATCTTACTCTGGCTTTTCTTTTTGTGTGGTCTGTAATTCTGAGCTTAACTTCGCGATCTTTGTCTACATTTTATAGGTGTATAACTTTGTACGGTTAGCAGAACTGTACTATGCTGGAAGCCATGGCATGGACATTAAAGGACCAGCAAAAGGCTCCAAATACAAGAAAGTGAGTGAGCTTTACCACTGTGTTTGCAAGTACCATCTAGTAAATGGCTTAATGAATCTCCCCTATCTTCTTTCGCAAAATGATAGAAATTCTTGTCTTTTATGTTGTATTTTTCAGGGCGGTGATGGTGTTGTTTTTCAGGCTGCCAGTGAATTTCTTCCCATGATAGATGAGGTACGTAATTTACTTGATAACACTCTATGTTATAAAAATAATTCAAAGTCTTGATGATATTTACATCATTTTTGGTAATGGGATTCCAGGTTTACGAAGAATTGGTAGAGAAAACTAAAACAACACCAGGGGCCAAGGAGGAGAACAACAAATTCTGCCTCTCTGTGCACTATCGCTGCGTTGATGAGAAAGTAGGAGTCGAGCACCAAATAATATTGCTACGACTATTACATTAAAAATTAATATATTTTTTAACTAACTTTAATGCATGAAAAAATACAGAAATGGAGTGGACTGGCACAAGTAGTTAAGTCAGTGTTGAAGGAGTACCCAAAGCTTCGACTTACTCAAGGAAGAAAGGTGTGGTTTGGCATCTAATAATAAATTAATTAACAATATTATTTATTTATTTCATAATTTTGTAATATTTTAAGAGTATATAAAACAAGAGATGTCTCACTTTCAGTACCATTTTGTTTTGCACAGGTTTTAGAAATCCGCCCTACCATTAAATGGGACAAAGGAAAGGCTCTTGAATTTTTGTTAGAGTCACTTGGTAAGTTTAGTGTTGTATTCCTGTCGCTTTCCTGTAATTGATTGATAATAATCACGAACTAAAAAAATACACTTTTTTTTAATTGGAATCATACAGCTTCAATGTATCTCAAGAACCGAAATAAATAAATAAAACCAAGTGTTTAAAAAGGTGTCACCCCCCACTAGATTTGTCTATCTACTTGGAAAAAAAAAATTTCAAGCCAGACAAGTAATAGTGCTCGATAATAATTAGCATTGTACTTTTAATTAATGACCTTTAACTCTGCTAATTAATATATATATCTCCTACAGGATTCGCCAATTGCACTGATGTTTTTCCTGTTTACATTGGAGATGATAGAACAGACGAAGATGCATTTAAGGTATCCAATGCTTAAAATATAAACAAAATCTCTCCTTCTTTATTCATCAAACTTTAATTCAGATCTTTTAAGGCTAATAATATTTTTTGGTTACTGTTATCAGGTACTGAGAGAAAGAGGACAAGGTTTTGGTATCTTGGTCTCTAAAATCCCAAAGGACACTAGTGCATCTTATTCCCTACAGGAACCCACCCAGGCAAGTATCCACCACATGTATAATTGCTGATATTCATCGATGATTCTTTTTCTTTTTTCTTTTTCTTATGAGCAGTAACTAGCTAGCAGATACACAAGCTAGCCAGCCATGTAGCTTATAAGTTTTGGATGCTCCTACAGGTTATGGATTTCTTGCGACGTTTGGTGGAGTGGAAACGGCTGGCCTTTCAAGGGCGGTCAAGGGTGGTGTAAAGAATAGTGGGAAGATTGAGACAGTACAGATATACCCACCCCTTCAAGAAATGTAATTAAGGGTGGGATGTTAGACTATGTAATCATCTCTTGTTCAAGATTAAGAAGTATGAACAAGAAAAGTAGGAAATATAATGGCTATCTTCTTGGCTTGAAAAGCTCTGTACGTATATCTCGTAGCTAGCTAGCTGGGTACAAGGGGAGATTTAAGATCTGTAACTTAATTGCAAGTAATTAATCTAATTAAATGCATAGATATTTCAATCTCATCTCCTCTGCACCCTTGACTCGAACACAAAATAAAAATAAAATAAAATATTGAAGATTTATTTTTAAGTTGAGTGTGTATGATAGTGTAAGTGCTCTCCATAACCAAACCTAATAATTAAACAATATTATAAGCTCCCCCATATGGGCTGCTGAAAGAATACAATTTTTTTTTTCTTTACACATCTTTCGGGGCCATCTTTGGGAAAGGATATTTGCAAGAATAATTCCCCTGAACGGAATTCATTACTAAATGACGATGGTGCTACAGATCATCTTTTCCATAGCTAGTGATCCATTATTATGTAAGAACAAGTCCATTCCAAGGCCTTCAACCTTCATGTCTAAGGACATGAACGTGGGAACCAAGTTCAATTTTTCATCATTAATCATCCTACTTTATTGATTAAAAACCATGTGTTCCACAGAAAGTAGTCTCTACTTTAAGATTTACGATATTTGGGGAGAACGATGTAGCAACATCTCAAAGTTACTCGCTATCTAATTATTAGCCTCACTCTCCATTACAAAACCTAGCTTGATGAACAATTTAAGAGTGTGCCTGGCATTGCATTTGAGCAAACCAAGAACTTCAAAAATTTTGGGTTTAATTAACATCCAAACATATAATTAGTGTGGCCTCACAATGTTGTTACTATTTTTTTTTTTCTTGACATTATTGTTCCTATTATTTTTTCAATGTAATTAAAGCCACTGCAGGTTCGCATGCTTTAGCTCAAACACAATTGCATGTGCTTGGTACCTCAAATCGCAAACAAAGCCCCAAAGTGTGTTGATATGAACAAATAACTTAATCCCTCTTAAATGCCTTTCTTTGTTTATATTTTAGAAATAATTTTAAATTTATATCTCTTTTTTGTATCCAAATAAATTTATATCTGTTTATTTTATCTTGGACACTAATCAAAAGCAATGAAGACTTTGAACAACTGATGGGATTGGTAATTATGTATACCACAGAAAGAACACAAGGCTTTCAGAATCTGCTTCTTTCAGCTATTCAGCTTCAAATATCTAGTTCAATTTTTTCGAAGGCAACTCTAGACAAAGAACCTTTCGCATTTTACGTCACAATTACCTTGGAATATTTGGTACACTTTCTTGATAATGTACAAGTTTTTCACAAACGATACTTGCAAGAGAAAGGTCTTGGATCCCACGGTTGCCAGCTTTGTGAATATTCCTTTGCTAATAATTTCGAAGGCTACCCACGCTAGAGGGTTGAGGAAGGGAGGTATCATGTGATAACTGCTTTACAGATCTTAAAATGGACCGGTTAGAAAAATCATAGAGGCCATCTATCTTTTTTAAGAAAGGTAGGAAGAGTTTAAGGCTGCATTTCCTTTTTTTGCTTTCCACGAGGAACTCAATAATCACTCATCAAGGACTACAAGATTGCTGTATGTACTCTCTACAACATATTTGGAAGGTATGGAGTTGTGTAAAAAGTAAAGATGATGCTGATTAATCACTATATACAAAGAAAGAAAAGCAATGTATGGCAAATTTTCTGACCCAGCAAAATGAAATGACTTTATCCTTTCAAGAAGATAAGTTGGCATGGCCATGTAAAAACACAAACATGCATTATTGATCTTATATGATAGACTTCCATTACCATATTTAGTACAGATCAATCACTGTTGAGTGACATTATTTAGCATCAAAATTAATAAAGTTCACAAGGATCTCTAATTTTGTGCTAAGGTAGGGGCAACTCACTCATTACATTCAGAATTTACAAGAAAATATGCAGTGAAAGAAAAGAAAAGGTATGTAGATAGAATTTATCATCGCTAACTCACTGACAAATCCTTAATTTGGAGATAAGGTTATCGTTTTCATGTATGATTGGATCATTTGGAGATTTGGTAATGTGCAGGCCCCATGTTATAGATTAAACTTTCGTCTTTTACTTTAAATTATATTATGCTGAGTCAAAAGGAGAGACTTATGAGAAGGATGATAAAAAATATATATATAAAAATGCTGTACGTGATATCCTATTTTGAGTTTTTTTCCCTCTTCTTTACAAGATGCTGCAACGCTTAGCCAGGTCTCTTGTTCTTTTTATCTGAAGGTATGCAATGGCTACAGTTCTTTGCATCCTTGCCTTGAAGCATGGATGCATAAATCATGATAATGTGTAACCACGAAATAGATTTATTAATAATGAGTGTAATGATCGAAGACAGATACAATATCTCATGCACGTTCTGGTAAACAGTGATATCCATATGTCAAGGTGGATTTTGTACCTCTCAATGTGATCATGGGTCAATAATTGTTGCACCATAGGGAATTATTGATTCTAGTAGCTGGGTTAACTTCCGTTCTTTTCTGCTTTCTCAGATTCCAAGGGACTGCCTAACTACTCCCTAGATTGCATCTATGAAATTGATATCTACAAAGAAAGCTTTCTTTCTTTTCTAGGTGTCTATGATGTGTCCTCTCTTACTGGAAACAGATTGTTTAAAAACTGTAAGGTTATGTTTTAAAATGGCTCTGGCTGAGTTCAAACTCTAAATTCTTCCTTTGCAAAGAAAGTTCTGTGAGCAAATTATCTAAGAGACTTTCAACTAACAAAAAAAAAATGTATCTAAGAGATACACACAGACACACATATATATACATACCTGCCTCCATTTTGGCATACCAAAGATGGACACATAAAACCTTTTCTCAGACAAGGAAGGAGAAAGATGTGGAAAGAAATTTAATAAACGATTGGAAGATACACTTTTATGAGTAGAAAAATGAGTTGGCACCATAATACGACACAAGTCATACCGATTTTTTTATTTCACACATTTTATTTTCTGTCAGTCAAAACAATTTAATAATTTGGTCAAAATTGATAGTAGTTACAAATCCTCAAAAAGCTGTGTGGTATGTTCTTGATACAAGAAGCATGTTGAAAAAACTTCATTGGAGGAAGATGCACAAATAATAGGTCTACTACATAAGCTTATGTAGTATTAATTAGTTAGAACCTATGTGATAGCAAGGAGTGTCATTGCTTACGTTCAAGCATTAATTAGAACATACCTACACCCTATCGGCTGCCTAGATTTTTGGACGAACCCCGCCTCGGATATGAATGGAACCTCACTCATTTTTAACAGGTTTTTTTTGGTTTTCTGGCTTTTTAAGGACTCGGAGAATGATATAAACTTTTTTATGAGGTTTTTGGAAGGAAGCCCACCACTAGGGTAAGGGAATATAGGGTTGAATGAGGAGTTGGAATCCACTGACGGGGAAGTGTTTGATGTGAAGAAAACACATGAATTTTTGCATAGGGACCGTAACATGGCTCCATGCTTTGACAACCTCGGTTTCTTTCGGACGTGGAAAGATGGAGTCCACTAGGTTCCACTTTCATCATGGTGCCTTAACTGAAATAAACCAAGTCTTTTAAGCTTCAATTATTGACAGGGAAGGAAGCACAGGGCCTGCCCCCAATGCAACAACTCTTACTAGTAAAATCACCATCTCCTCTGTGTCCTTGGAAAGAGATACCTGTTTTGGATCACATACACTTGAGTGTTTGTTATTAATATAATATTAGGTTCTTTGTAGAATATAAGATTATTGGGACATTGATATATATACAAACACTACTAAAACGAAAATGATTTATTTGGTAATGTACTATGAAAATAGCGACCACAAAATATTTCTATAGAACATTTTCAATAGAAATAGTCAACAGAATATGTTTCATTAATAATTTATATCAAAATTTACGGGGGAGTTAAATTTAAAAAAAAAATTAATCAATTTTTCAACAATTTCTTTAGTAATATGACATGTCAATATTTTCCAACAAAAATATCTTGCTACCATATTTCATCAGTAAATTTAAAAAAGTTATAACTACCGGTTCTTACTTTCTTCTCCTTTTTTCTATTTTTTCTTCTTCTTCTTCTTCTTTTTCTTCACTTTCTTCTCCTTTTTTCTATTTTTTTTTCTTCTTCTTCTTTTTCTTGTCAAAAACACAACAATCCAACCTGAAAATTTTGGCCCCTCAAAAACGCAACAATCCAACCTGAAAATTTTGGCCCCTATTCTCACAAATGATCTAGCCACTCAACCCATTAGACTCGACCTCCATCTACCAGAAGTGTTAGCATATCCCACTCTTGGTTTATGAAGCTTCACTGCACTAATTAAGCAAATTTACCCTTTTTTTTTGGCACCTCATTAATGGTTCAGGTTAATTTCTTAAAATAAATTGTACTATTTGTAGTTTAGGTTTAGATTTAAGTTTTCTTATAGCTTTTTTCTATAGAATTTTATTGTATTAATACATAATTTGTATGTTAGGGTTTGTTTGAGATTTGGGAGAAAGTGAAATTATTTGTTATATAATGAAATTGAGTTTGATTTTGTAATTAAGATGTGTTATACTTGAAAGTAATGAATTATTTAATGAGAACAATCATATTTTGTTAATTTTATTGTTAAGTTGGAAATTTAGGAAAAATTGGAGAAAATTGATTTTTTTATTGAATTTATAATAATTAAAGGATATTAATTTAGGCTAATTAAGTTTGAATTAAAAAATAATGAATAATTAGTTTGGTACTGATTATTTTTTGTTAATTTGATTGTTTAGTTCCCATTAACTTTAACGCTACATTGTAATTGTTTATAGATGATAATTGGTTATTGGATGGTGAATTTATTTTTAATAAAAAGTTTATTTTTGAATTGAATGGTTACATTATTAATAAATGGTATAATCAATATTCTATATAGATTTATGAGTAAAGAGTTATCATTCTTGAATATATCAAGATTCACCCTAAGAGTTGTATAGTAAAATTATCTTTAAAGGGATGGGGATTTTATTAATTTCATACTTTATAATCCAAAGAATGAGCATGTGTAATTAGATACCTATGTGTGAATTTAAAAATAAAAAGTTTCACCATAAAGATGTTATTGTAATACATCTACATAAAAAAGGATTCATCGAGAAATACATATATTGGTTTACACATTAAGAATCCTATGTTCCTTATAAAACCATATTAAAAATGATAGTTGACTTAACTTCTAGTTATAGCAATATACATTGGTTTATAGATTATAATAGTAATCCTTAAAAGATTATTATGATTAATGTAACATGAATAAATTAGGATTATTTAAGTGAAAGTTCATGTAACATCTATTTAGATAAAGACTCATTGTAAATGTAGCTAGGATTTTTTAACTTTTAAATGATTTCGATGAACTATTATAAGATCGGTTCATAATTTATGTAAAATTATTAACCATCATAAGTGTTTACCATCAAATATAATTATGGATTTAATGAGTTTGGTTATGATAGCATCATTAAATGGGCTAAAAGTATGTTACCGAAAAAAGAATAGACTAAAAGAGAATTTTTATGCTACAAAATCCATCATAAAATCTCTTGGCCTAAAATATAAAAAACAATTAATGTGTCTAAATTTTTACATGCTATGCTACTATGAATATGTAAATTTTACCAAGTGCATAACCTATTAGCATGCTCAATATAAATTAAATATTGGTAAAGGAATGACAGGTATCACATACAAAAAATCAAGATACTTCTCAATCACTCTTAGGCTGCAAAAGTTATTCATGTCTCAAAAAATTATTGAGTATATAAAATGACATCATTCACGTGGTAAGGTAGATGGAATCATAATGCATCCTTCTGATGATGAAGTTTGAAAGTAGTTTAATAGGATGCAACTTTAATTTTTAATGGAATCATAGAATGTATATCTTACCTTATATATAAATAGATTTAATCAATTTAGGTTCTTTATTGCATCTTATTCTTGTTGGCCAATTATACTAACAATATAACTTACCCCGGGGATGTGTATATATTTGAAATTTATTTATTTTTATCTATAATTATACTAGGTTCTTAAAGTTCATATAGAAATATATATGTTTATCTTTGACTTTTAATTGATGAGTTGAATAAGTTATGGTCAATTGGTGCTTTAACATATGATATCTCAAGAAAATAAATTTTTAAATAAAAACAACTTTGATAAGGACTATAAATAACTATCCTACGTATAAGATGGTATTGGGTTGGAGCACAAATGAAAAATTAGCTTGTCCATAATATAAAAAATAATAAGGTTTTTATCTTAATAAATAGTGGTAAAGCTTCTTTTTTTTAATTGCCATTGAAGGTTCTTACCAAGTCATCATCAATATATATATATATATATATATCTTGAAATGTAAATTTAAAAGGGATGTTGTATTGTTGATAATATCAGATAAAGAATTATATGATGTAGTTTAATAGTATAAAGGCAATGTATTTAATTTTTATTATTGTAAACACAAGTTTTCTGCTTTCGGTGTGACCTATAATTAGATAAAGTAAAGTACTTTTTGAAAGCTTCTTTATTAGAAGACTAATGACATCATCATAATCTAGATATCATGCATATTAAGAAGAATATGTATGACAATATTTTTAACATGATCATGAATGTGAAAGTGAAAACAAAAGATTGTTTGGAATAAAAAAGTTATTATTTTCTTTTGTTTATGCAAATACTGATCCCAATTACTTATAGGAATTTATTACCAAAAAGAATATGGTATGCACTCACAAAAATTAGTCATTTTATAGATATATTTATTCAATAAGTTACATACCCAACATATACAGCAAATTAAAATGAACATCATTAAGATAATTTTAATGATCTAAAAACTTAAAATTATCTTTTCTTCTTTTTTCTTTGACTCAATAAATCATCTACCTATACATTTAGTGTGTGAGGAAAAAGTTGGAAGGCATGTGCAATATAGATGTATGTATCTATTCAACATGTTAAGGATTACGAGCATCTTATGTAATTGTTCATTGTCTTTTGATGAACATTCAATTTATTCATCTTTAATTACTTGTATGCAAATATTTATTCAACCTTAAGAGAAATGTAAAAAAACAAAATGCATGTTGAGATTTCAATGTGTGAGGCTTATATTGTTTAAGAGATTTTTAATTTTTACATTATATTATTTTGATTCTCATCTAAGAGCAAAAATCAACTACATTTCAATACATGATGATGGTGGTAAACTACCTTTAAGTGGGAATTTATTTTGTCATCTCAAACAACCATTATAAAAAAATGCAATAAAAAGAAAATATTTGAATGAAATTGAATTCATATAAACATATATTTATATGTTATTCAAGTAGGATAAATTGAGACCTTTTGTTTGGTAAGTCAATTTTTATCATTATATAGCTTCAAACTATTTTCTCTTATATTCTTATATAAACTCAATTCAGTAACTTTCTTATAGGCAACGTCCTCAATTATTGTTATCCTAAAATTCAAATGCTACTGAAGCTCAAATTTTTTTAATTATAAGAGAAATAATTTATCACATGGTTTAAAACACAAGTAAGTATATAATAACTCGAAACTCTTGATAATAGACTTTTTTATGATTTTTTTATTTTATCATTAATGGTTGTTAATTTTAACCAGGTTTTCAACATGGAATGTAATGCTAGTAGATTGAAATTCATATCTTTAGGTTCTACAAGAAAAGAACAATGTTATTATAAATATTTCATCAATAGACATGTCTTTCATACTAAAGAGTATGATAAGGGTAAAAAGACATAATATTAAGGTTTATGTAATGGGTTCAATTTCCATTGTGTTTAAAATTGATTATTATAGCAAGTTATAAAAATTTATTGAATTTTGATATTATAGTTAGTAAGATACATTATTTTTATTCATATGTTAGTAGTATAATATTGAAAGAGAAATTAAAGTATATCCTCACCATGGTATGGTCAAAATAAATAAATAAAGGTAGCCTTTGCAATATCAATGATGTTTTTTTTTCAAATAATGCTAGCAAGTGTGTTATACATACACTTCATTCTTTAGAAGGGATCATAATTGAATTGATTGATTATCCATTGTGAAAATCTAACCCAAAACTTATGTCCAAGTTGTTAAAGATGATAACGATGAAGTAATTGGGAGCAAGGGTGTATTTCAAATAGATAAGTTAGTTGATCTGTATAAAGTTGCTTCATCAATCGAGTTAGAAATTTTAAATTTTTATTTCACTTAGAATACTTATATTAATGTTGATATTGATTAATTAAATGTAATAATAAGTAATAATGAACATAGTAAAGTAAATAAAAATAGTAAAGTAAATGAAAATAATAGGATTGACCAGGAATTCAACGACGAAAATTATGATGGACATAAAAATGACAGAAATAAAAATGATGATTTTGATTAAAAAGATGTTGAATTAATTTAGATGTGAACATCATTGTGTAATAAAATTGGCATTATGTGATTAAGATATTTATTGGTGCTTTATATTAATGCATTCTATTATTTTATATTTTTCAAGTGTTTATTGTTGTAGTAGTTGTTTTAATGTGAGCAATTATAGGCTTTAATATGCTTGGTGTTGTTGTATATTTAGGTTGGATAGGGGATTTTAACAAATAAACCAAATGAAATACAGTGAGATATTGATTGGTCAGTTGATGAATATAGTATTCCCAATGGAATTGACGACAAAAATACAATTTCATTGAAAAGTTATAAGATGTTTAGAAATTTCAAATGAAATTATCAACGAACATGCAAATATCATTGGAAAGTTATAGAAAAGTTTGGTATTTTTTACATAATAGCTAATACAATAGTCTATTAAAAAATAAGGTTATTATCAGCGATGAAATCACTAATGAAATTAAAAATTATTAAAAAATTCATCAACATTTCCACTAGCATTGGATTGACGTGTTAAACTATCAATGGCAATGCTAATAAAAATTTCATCAGCAATTTAAAATAAAAATAACATACTACAAGTCCTCTTTTTCCCTATATATTTTTCATCTCTTTCAGATCCTTAATTTGCACGTATTTTCATTCAAAATTTCCTTTACTCATTTTTTTTTTCTCACAACCTCTCCTCTTTTTATGTATAATTTACAAGGTTTCTTCATCCTTTATTTACTTCTTTTATTGTGGGTTCTTTTTTAGTTTAATTTGTTTATGGTCTTTTGGGTTGGATGATTTTGAGCTTTTATTGGTTTTTGTTGTTTTGAGAAACTATGACTTTTAGTTGTAATTGTAGGTCTTTTTTTGTTCATCTTGTTTTACTTGAGTTTTTAAATTGTTAAAATGGTTAGGTTAGTTTGTATTTTTCCACTTGGGTTTTGATTATTAGATGTTGATTATTAAAATTTATGTTAAATAATTGATATTTGTATTAGTAATGTTATAGGTTTTTGTGTTTTTTCCACTTTATCTCTCTTTGTGTGTGTGTGTGTGTGTGTGTAAATTTAGGTTATTTTGATTTTTCTCTAGTTATTTTAAATTCATTTATGCAATGATTTTTTTACATGATTTATAGTATATTTAATATAATTTGGATGAATTTGAATTTTATTTATTTATTTTTTTACACTTGAATTTTTGAATTTTTATAGTAATTATGTTAATTTGTTTATAATAATTGAATTTTGACTAGAAGGCATTGTTAGATGAAAACTATATTCAATAATTAATTTTATAATAGTGTTGGTGTTGTAAATGGTTTTATATTATATATGGTAGTATAGTTATGGTTGATGATAGTTTATTATAGTGAAAAGTTTCTGTTTATCAATAATTAATCATGATAGTGGTGATGGTATAAATGGTAGTGGTAGATGTTATATATTATGGTGTACATGATGAATGTAATTTAGATGAAGCGAGAAAATCATTAGTTTTTGTAACCTCTTCAATTCATTATTGAGATTGTGCTTTTACATAATAGGTCTCTCTTTTTTATTCTTATGTTTTTATTGTTAATGTTTGGTTTGCAGTTTAATAAAGTTTTATTTGAGTGATTTTCTTTATCTAATGAGAATAAGGTTTTGGTTTCAATACTTAATTAACATAAAATTGGCAAAACAAGTTCTTTACAAATGATATATTTTGCATACTAGTTTGTGGGTTATGATATTTTAGGTATTGGTTTTGTTTTAGTAGAGAACAACATGTTATTTTAATAAAATGCAATTTTATAATTATAGCTTGTGTTTATTACTTTTAGATTTGAATCTAGTGATACAAGTTTATGTATAAACCAATTAGGTTTCTTTTAAATGTTTGTATTAACTTAAGCATCCATTTTCATACGTGTTACGGATGTGATTTTTAAAATATTATCTCTTATGCTTTATATCATTATCTATTGAGGTTAAATAACAACTTTTGTTTTAGAGATGCCAAGAAAAAATTTTGAAGTTAAACAAGAGCACTACTACTTCATCAAAAAGAAATTTTGGTGAGCCTACTATTCATTTAGATGTCAATCATAAAGAGATACCTATCAATCTAGGCTTGTTTAATACATGTCATGGAGCTGGAATTTCATCTTCTAAATATGATTGTTCTAACAAGATTATTGCAGAATGGAAGGTCAATCACATTATGTAAGTGATTTTTTTTCTTGATATTGACTTTGTTTATTTATATTAAGTTATTATAAGTTTTGACACATGTTTTCTGATATCCTAAACCAGGGGGTTTCATCATAAATTTAGCAGTATAAAAGTTCTCTTTTAATATGTTTTCTTCTCGTAAAATGTTTATCACTCATTCGATTATTCTATCATAACTAGTCTTACTCAACCCATGATCTGACTTATTGTGAACATTTATGCAACGGTCGATAATTTACTATGATTTGTGTATCTATCCAATAATGGTTTATCAAAATCTTTTAAAAGATTAAAAAACTTGAACGCATCTAAATTAAGTTCTTCATCCATGATTGAACATTGATTGACATGACCCTAATTCATTCTCATCGTATCCATAATTATATTCTTATAAGGATTACTATTGTTATTTATAACTTCATACATGTCACTAGAATTAGAAGTTAACTCAATCATCCTTTCTAGTATGGTATCATGAAGAATATATGGTTCTTTAGGTGCATACCAATACATTTATTTTTTTCATAAATTCTTCTTATTGAAGATGCATCGTTTTAGTATCTATATCAAGAAACTTTTTATTTTTACATATTTTCCATGGACATCTAATATCTTCTCTACTAATATTTTTCAAATTAGATAGTGTGTAATTAATAAAACTTTAAACTCCACTATAATAATCCATCCTCTACAACCTTTGGGGTGAGTATCTATATATCCATGAATAATCATTCATTACTTATATCAAACCTATATAAAATAATAATGACAACATGTATTAATTAACTATATTAACTAAATAAATTTGTATAAATATTGATTTAGCTCAAACTTATTCAACATATTTTAAGAGTACTCTTAATTCATTATCAATTATCTACATAAATTCAAATTTCTACACATATATTGAAATTTTCAACTTGGTAATAAAATTGACAAAATATAAAACAGACCCGTTAAATAAGTCATTATTTATTTTATCACAAAAAACCTAAGTAAAAAATTCAACAAAATTTTCATCTATTTACAATAAATAAATAAATAAATATATAATTTGATAAAATATAAAACAAACTCTAAAATGTATAAATCATAAATTTATAAAACAAATTTGTATGAGAAAAAATTATAAAACAAGTAAACATCCAAACAAAATACATATACTACAGAAATATGCAAAAAAATAATTAATATTTTAAAATTAAGTTTAAATAAAAAAAATATATAGATTGTTGATTTAAAGTGGAGAATCCTCAATAAAATTTGAATTCGAACACAGATGCTTAAAAACCGAGTGTTGTGGTGGCTATATTTGTTGTGAAAGGTTGAGATTGTAGAGAGGGTTTGTTGCAGATAAAAAAAATGCATAAGAAAGAAGGATAAATAGAGGAGGGTAATGGAGGGTTTATTGTTGATTAGTACTTAAAAGTGTATTTTTATAAAGGTTTTATATCATCATTTTGCACTTGAAGTATCAATAACTCCTTAACTAAAGCATGTTTTATAATAATATATCTAATAATATAAGATACCTTTAATTTATGGTAAATATTCATTTTAAATGCAGGCCTATCACATAAATGAAAGGATTGATTGATGAATTTAAGAACTGAAATTGAAAGGATAAAGAGATGGCCAAACTTAGAAAAGAGATGTCGGTGCAATCCAAACCGGAACACTGTTCGGTAATTGGGTCATATCTAGAGCTATATATCTCAGATTTAAGTACAATTTATATGGATGGAAAGGTAAGACATAGGCCTACAACTTTCATATGGAGCCCAAGATCTAAAAAGGCCATTATCAAGTCCAAATTGTAGCAACAACAAAGAAGCCCGAATCTGTCTTCCAGCCCGAGCACTGTTCGGTATTTTGGCCATATCTGGAGTTCTAGAAGTCCAAATGAGCTGAATGTTTTACACAAGAAAGCTGAGACAATTGCCTACAACTTTCATGTTTACAACTGGCTCCAATTTTGACGTTATCAATGACGTTTTGGGCAGACAAGAGAAGATAAGGATTGTCACCAAGTCAAAAGTTGGTCACCCACTTATCAATTAGTCATCAAATCAATAGTTCCCATTTTTGGCCTATAAAAGGAGGCATTTGCCATGCATTTAGGCATCTTGGTGTCCAGATCAAGATCATGCTCTTCCTTTCTCTCTTTGTATTTTTTATGCTTTGTTTTCATTAATATTAAGTTTATGCCTTTCATTTCCTTTCCTTTACTTAGTTAACTTTTATGTTCTTATTTTGTTTATCTATTTTGCTTTCTTTCATTATGTCTAGCTAAGTTAATTATGTCAAGGTGAAAAGGTTACACTAATGGTGTAAGAATAAGTATAATGTAAACTTAATATGGACTTTAATGTTTGATACTAACATGTTTTATATTTGCTATCTTGTTCACTCTTTAATACTTTGCTTGTTAAATGACTAATCTTGATTTATGTTGTATAACACTTGGTACAACAAATGCTTGGCACTTTCATAGCCCATAATGTATGGTATAACCGACACCTGAGCTATGAAAGGAACTTGATTTGTTGTTAACATAAGTTATAATCATGAATGCTTGACGAGATTTACAAGTATTAACATTAATCGAATAAGATGACTAATGTAATCATGTTAACAATCTATAATCTGATTGGAACCTCCTTTATGTGTGGTTTCCAATTGAATAATAAGAGTTTATACTATACTTGTTTGACATACCATTAGTGGAACCTCTAACCTTGGCATTTGTTATTATCATTGTTTAATCTTTACATTAATATTCCATCTCGAAGTTCTCATTTTCTTCTTCTCCTTCGTTTTCTTTATTATTATTGTTGTTGTTGTTGTTGTTGTTGTCATCTATAATTTATACAATTAACCTCCCTGTAGTTCGACCTCGGTCTTACCGGGTTATTTATTACTTTGACACTCCTGCACTTGGGAGAAGACATTAATCTTTTCCTCATGTTAAGTTTTTTACGCCGTTGCCGGGGAGGTAAGTTCTTGTATAAATTATAGTAGTTATTTTATTTTCACTTTTCACTTTTCTTGTATATAACTTTGTTTCTTGTCTCTTGTTTCTTCTTCTTTTGTTTTCTTCTTCCTTTTATTCTATTCCTACACGTGCATGAGAGTGTGGTCACCTACATCAAGTGGTAGAATTTGTAGGGTATCCTCATCATTTTTAGAAAAATGGCCGAAGAAGATAATCAATTACTTCATAATGAGAATAACCATGCTAGAACACTTAGAGACCACATGAATCCCACAAGAACAAGTGCACCATCATGTATAGTTTTTGCTCTTGATGCATCTCATTTTAATTTTAAGCCAGGTGATTAGTACTTAAAAGTGCATTCTCATTAAGGATTTATGTCATCATATTGCACCTAAAGTATCATTAAATTCCCTAACAAAAACATGTTTTATATTAGCAAGTCTAAAAATATAATATACCTTTAATTCATGGTAAATACTCATCCTAAATGCAGGTCTATCACATAAATAAAAGGATTGATTGATGAGTTTAAGTATTGAAATTGAAAGGACAAAAAGTAGGTCAAACTTAGCAACGTGTTGCTGGTGCATTCCAAACTCGTACACCGTTCGGTAATTGGATCATATTTGAACTGTAGTTATCAGATTTAGGTCCATTTTATATGGATAAAAAGGTAAGATATAGACCTATAACTTTCATAGGACTCAAAGACTCAATTCTGTTGTTTTCAAGTTCAAATCTTAGCAACAACAAAGGCGTAGGAAGTTGTCCTGCAGCTCAAACATTATTCGGTTTTTGGCTCATATCTTGAGTTCTAGAAGTCCAAATGAGCTCTGGTTTTTTTTTGTTGGAAAGCTGAGACAATTGTCCAAAACTTTAATTTAGTTGGCTATAATTCTGATGTTAGCAGTGACGTTTTGGCCAGCCAACAATATTAATAATCAGCACACAATATCAAAAAACAGCAGCCACTAATGTCAAAAACCAGCAACCAAATCAATGGATGGCCACCAATTATTCAATCAATCAATAGTTCTGAATCTTAGCCTATAAAAGGAGGCATTTACCATGAATTTAGTCATATTAATTTTCAGATGAAAGTCATTTTCTTGCTTTCTCTCTACAACTTTGTAATGTTCAAGTTTTCTTTCATGCTATAGTAATCTCTTGTTTATGCTCTTTCATTTCCTTTCCTATACTTAGTTAGCTTATATTATGTTTATGTTCTTATATTGTTTATTTATGTTTTTCTCCTTCTTGATGTTTAGCTAAGTTAATTATGTCAAGGTGAAAAGGTTTCTCTAATGGTGTTACAATAGGTATAATATAAACTCAACATGGCTTTAAATGTTTATGTCCAAGAAAGATTGTTATTAACATTTTTTATTTTTTTATCTTACTAATTCTTAATACCTTGCTTATTAAATGGTTAATTTAGATTTGTGTTGTATAATGCTTGGTACATCAAATGCTTGATAGGAACTTGATTTGTTGTTAACATAAACTAGCAACATGAATGCTTGATGATATTTATAAGTATGGTGTTACTTAGATAAGATGATTAATATGATCATGTTAGTAATTTATAATGAGCTATAATGAGAAATCATCCGATTGGAACCTCCTTTGTGTGTGGTTTCTAGTTGAGTAATAAAAAGAGAGTTTATATTATATTTATTTGAAATACCATTAGTGAATCCTATGACCTTGACATATGTTTTGTTATTGTTTAATCCTTACATCAATATCACATCCCAAAACTTTCTTCAACTCTTTTTCTTTATTTGTAATTTATATAATTCACCTCCCTGTGGTTCGACCCCGATCTTGCCGGGTTATTTTACTTTGACACTCCTGCACTTGGGATAAGACATCAACTCTTTCATCGTGTCACCAGACATTATTCAACTTTTACCTTCCTTTCATGGCTTAGATTTAGAAAATCCATACTTGCATTTAAGGGAATTTGAGGAGGTCTGTAACACCTATAATGACTCAAATTGTAGCATGAACACCATCAGATTAAAGTTTTTTCCTTTTTCATTAAAAGATAAAGCTAAAACATGGCTACAAAATTTGAGACCAGGATCCATTCGTGCTTAGGATGAAATGCAACAACAATTTTTAAAGAAGTTTTTCTCATCTCACAGAACAAACTCTTTTAAAAGACAAATCACCACTTTCACTCAAAAACCAGGAGAAACATTTTACCAATGTTGAGATAGGTATCGAGACTTACTTAATACTTGCCCTCATCATGGTTTTGAAACATGGAGATTGGTTTCATATTTTTATGAAGGGTTAACACCTAGAGATAGGCAAATGGTTGAATTCATGTTCAATGGAACTTTTGAAGATAAAGACCCTGATGAAGCAATAAAGTACTTAGATTTGTTAGCTGAAAATGCTCAAAATTAGGACACCGCGGGTACTTATGAGGCACAGAGTAAAACTTAACCTCATACATCTAGTGGAGGTATGTACAACCTTAAGGAAGATCATAACCTCCAAGCCAAGTTTGCATCTTTAGCTAGAAAAGTGAAGGCACTAGAATTAAAAAAGAGTGGTCAATTAAAATCTGTTGAAAACATTGTGTGTCAAATATGTGAAACAAATGAACACTCAACTAGTAATTGTCCAACCTTGCCTTCTTTTACGGAATGTCTCCATGAATAAGCTCATGCTTTAAACAGTTTCCAAAGGGCCAACCATAACCTATACTCGCATACATACAACTCTGGTTGGAGAAATCATCCAAATTTTAGTTGGAAGAATGATAATAACAATGTACAAACTTCACAACCACTGTTTCACGCACACCATAATTTTCAAAATTCTCATGGATATGCACCACCTTATGCTCTGATTAGTACTTAAAAGTGCATTCTCATTAAGGATTTATGTCATCATATTGCACCTAAAGTATCATTAAATTCCCTAACAAAAGCATGTTTTATATTAGCAAGTCTAAAAATATAATATACCTTTAATTCATGGTAAATGTTCATCCTAAATGCAGGTCTATCACATAAATAAAAGGATTGATTGATGAGTTTAAGGATTGAAATTGAAATGATAAAAAGAAGGCCAAACTTAGCAAAGTGTTGCTGGTGCATTCCAAACTCGAACACCGTTCAGTAATTTGATCATATCTGGAGCTGTAGATATCAGATTTAGGTCCATTTTATATCGATGGAAAGGTAAGACATAGACCTACAACTTTCATATGAAGTCAAAGACTCAGTTCTGCCGTTTTCAAGCCCAAATCTTAGCAACAACGAAGACGTCGGAAGCTATCCTGCAGCTCAAGCACTATTCGGTTTTTGGCTCATATCTTGAGTTCTAGAAGTCCAAATGAGCTCTGTTTTTTTTTTATGGAAAGCTGAGACAATTGCCCACAGCTTCCATAATTCAGTTGGCTATAATTCTGATGTGAGCAATGACTTTTTGGCCAGCCAACAATATCAAAAATTAGCCCACAATATCAAAAAACCAGCAGCCATTAATGTCAAAAACCAGCCACCAAATCAATGGATGCCCACCAATTCTTCAATCAATCAATAGTTCTGAAACTTAGCCTATAAAAGAAGGCATGGTCCATGTATTTAGTCATATTAATTTTCAGATCAAAGTTATCTTCTTGCTTTCTCTCTACAACTTTGTAATGTTCAAGTTTTCTTTTATGCTATAGTAATCTCTTGTTTATGCTCTTTCATTTCCTTTCCTATACTTAGTTAGCTTATATTATGTTTATGTTCTTATATTGTTTATTTGTGTTTTTCTCCTTCTTAATGTTTAGCTAAGTTAATTATGTCAAGGTGAAAAGGTTTCTCTAATGGTGTTAGAATAGGTATAATATAAACTCAACATGAGCTTTAAATGTTTATATCCAAGAAAGATTGTTATTAACATGTTTTATCTTTTTATCTTACTAATTCTTAATACCTTGCTTATTAAATGGTTAATTTAGATTTGTGTTGTATAATATTTGGTACATCAAATGCTTGATCCTTCATAGTTTTCGGCCGACATCGTTATTATGATAAGAACTTGATTTGTTGTTAACATAAACTAGCAACATGAATGCTTGATGATATTTATAAGTATGGTATTACTTAGATAAGATAATTAATATGATCATGTTAGTAATTTATAATGAGCTAATAACGAGAAATCATCTGATTAGAACTTCCTTTGTGTGTGGTTTCTAGTTGAGTAATAAAAAGAGTTTATATTATATTTATTTGAAATACCATTAGTGAATCCTATAACCTTGACATATGTTTTGTTATTATTTAATCCTTACATCAATATCACATCCCAAAACTTTCTTCAACTCTTTTTCTGTTATTATTCTCTTCAACTCTTTTTCTTTATTTGTAATTTATATAATTCACCTCCCTGTGGTTCGACCCCGGTCTTGCCGGGTTATTTTACTTTGACACTCCTGCACTTGGGATAAGACATCAACTCTTTCATCGTGTCATGCTCCACCTTCTAGAAGAAATCTTGAGGAAACATTGCATGCATTCATTGAAAAACAAGAGACAATCAATACTCAACTTGCTCAAAACATGACAGATTTTAAAGATACTCTTGCAAAATTGACATCTGCTCTCAGTTTCCAAGAGAAAGTTAAGTTTCCATCTCAACCACAACAAAATCCCAAGGGGCAATATAATGCAAATGCAAGTAGTTCTGGAAGCCAACACATGGATCAAGTCAAATCAGTCACTACTCTTCGTAGTGGTAACGTTATTGAAAAATCCACTCTTGAACCTTGTGAGAAAGATGATGAGTCAATCTCTCCGTAGGGTAAGGAAGGGGTTGAATCTGAAATTTACAAAGAAAAGACTTATTCCCAATCAGCGCTTCCATTTCCTCATGTCATGACCAAACAAAAAAAAGTCAATCACAACTCTGAAATTTTTGAAACTTTCAAACAGGTAAGGATCAATATACCTTTGCTAGATGCTATTAAACAGGTTCCTTCCAATGCTAAATTTTTGAAAAATCTATGCACTGTAAAGAGAAAACTGAATGTGAAAAAGAAACTCTTTTTAGCCAAACAAGTAAATACCATTCTTCAGAACAATAATGCTTTGAAATATAAAGATCCTGGTTGTCCTACAATTTCTTGCTTTATTGGGAACATAAAATTGAAAGAGTCTTACTTGATCTTGGAGTCAGTGTGAATTTACTTCCATATTCAGTTTTTCAAAGTCTCAATCTAGGTGAGTTAAAGCCAACTTCTGTAACTATTTTACTTGCCGATAGATCTGTAAAAGTGCCTAGAGGAATAATTGAAGATGTGTTAGTACAAGTCAATAAATTCATTTATCCTATAGATTTTATTATTTTGGACACACAACCTGTTGAAGTATGTAATTCATTTCCTGTTATTTTAGGACATCCGTTTCTTGCAACTTCTAATGCATTGATTAATTGTAGGAATGGACTGATGAAGTTATCATTTGGAAACATGACATTAGAGATGAATATTTTCAATATTCGCAAGTAACCTGGAGATGATAATGATTTACAAGAAGTAGATTATATCGACGAAATAGTTTATGATCAATTTAAATCTACTTTAAGTAAAAATGAGTTAGATGAATCTGAAGATTTGCAAATGATTTATTCTGAGAAAGAAATCATCGATGAAAAACGCACCGAAAATGTTGATGCGGATCTTTTGTCAAAAGTGACAAAAAATTTGGCATCTGACATCACACCAATCGATGATTACTTTCCTAACAAATCCTTACTTTCTTTTAGTCCAATGCCTTGATATGATAAAAATATCAATTTTCTTGCTTTAGGAGATTTGCCAGCTGATTGGAGCACCCAAGACAAAGAAAAGTTTTTAAACGAAGTGAAGAACTTTTATTGGGATGACCCTAACTTATTCAAATATTGTCCTGATCAAATATTTCAAAGATGCATTCCCGACAATGAGGTAAGTAGTGTCATTAAACTTTGTCATTATGAAGCATGTGGAAGTTATTTCTCGTCAAAAAAGACAACTGCAAACATCTTTCAAAATGGATTTTATTGGCCCACCATGTTCAAGGACACGCATGTATTTTGCAAAACTTGTGAAAATTGTCATAAAGTTGATACTGGTCAAAAAGTTTTGTTTTATAATTCTCAACTCTATTCATTCCCTAGAGAGCTAAGATCAAAATGGAGCAATCCTTATGGGGCCTGTGATATTGAGAATTCAATGAATGATAATATTTTTAAGGAAAATAGACATCGTTTGAAAGCTTACTTTGATAATTTTCCTAGTGAAAATGAATCCACTAGTTTGAATGATACTATAGATAAAGGTTGATTATTTTTCCTCAGATTATTTTTGTGTTTCTTTTTAAGTGATTTTTGCTAGTTTCTCTCACCCAAGTCAAATGACGGACAACGGTACTCCGTGACTTAAGTCGGTTCTTTCAGTTTCCCATAATAACTGATATCTGTGTATATATTTATACAATTCCTTGAATCTCTCTTCCAATTCTCATTTGAAAATGGACACTAATCTTGAAAAATTAAAAAAGTATTTTCCCGCTCTACCTCAGAATGCGATTACAAAACCTTACCGTGCTAGATTTGCAAGATTGAGATTGTTAATGAATTATGGAATTCCTGAAGATATTCACTAGTTGATTGAAGCAAAGGTCCGACTATCAGGTGAGTCCTCGAATTCCTTCATTTCACACATGCCTGGAATAGGTAAAAACACTTTTGCAAATAAACGTCGTGCAAAACGACTGAAAGTCTATCATCGCTGTGCCAGATGAACTTGTAATGCACAATGTCGTTCTTTAAGAATGGTATCTATGAACCGTGAAGATAAAATATAATTCATTAAGGATGGTCTGAGTAAGGAGTCTTTAGATAATCTTCTATTAACTCTTGAGACGCATCCTAGTGGAGATGTGCATCTTGCAATTCATGATTTATGGCCACTATTTCATAAAGAACATGCTCAACTTAGTCTTGAGAATCTGACTAAAAAAGACCTTGTTTGCTAGTTTTTAAGAAAACTGGATAGGTAGCCTATCCCCGACCCATAGAGGGCGTTTAAGCCGTTCTTGGACGTAAAACCAAAGGAAGATGTGAGCCACAATCATAACTACCTGTACATACACATGCTTTTTCAAAAATAAATAAATAAATAAATAGAGAGAGAGAGAGTGTGTGTGAGACTCTAGCTAGCCTACACATAGGTGGTATGATTGCCCTTTTAATTTCTCATGTATAAAATCCTCTCTTCCTTCTCTTCATTTCCACTCAACCCATACATTCATCAAATATAGAAGTATGTAGAAATGGCAAGTTCTTCAGGTCATCATATAAGAAATATTTGTGTTTTCGGTGGATCTAGTCCTGGGAAAGAAAAGGAGTTTTTAGAATCAGCAAATCATCTTAGTTAGGTGCTAGCTGAGAGAAAGATTCATTTAGTATATGGGGGAGGCAGTCTAGGGTTAATAGGAGGTGTGTCAATAGCTGTATTTTTAGGAGGTAGTCAAGTTTTGAGGGTCGTCCCCAAAGTTTTAGCACAAGGGGACATCATTGGAAAAACAATTTGAGAGGAACTTCAGGTCTCCACAATGTGTGCTCGAATGAATGCAATGTTTAACCATGCTAATGCCTTCATTGCTTTACTAAGTGGTCTAGGCACATTGGAAAAGATCTTTCATATTTCATCTTGGGCCCAACTGCACATTCACCATAAACCCATAGGTTTGTTAAATGTTAATGGTTATTATGATAAGTTGTTGTCTTTTCTTGATCATGCTGTGAAACAGGAATTTCTAACATTTTCTGCACGACAAATCATAATCCCTGCAGCTACTGCTGAACAATTGATTGACCAACTACAATCTTTCATTCCTGTAATTGATCCCTTCATGAGTCTCATAAATTGGTCATTTAAGGAAAGTCGTAAAAACCTTAAATTAGATTTGAGTCTTCATTTGTGAATCTTTGTGTCTTTTGGTTTTATTATTGTGTTTTGTAGTTTCTTATATTTGTTTCAGTGTGTTTCAGGTTTGTTAGTGTTCGTTATTTCAGGTGATATCTTCTATACTTTATCTGTCTACCTTATAACATTGAGGACAATGTCTCATTTTGGTTGGGGGGAGAGGGTAGTAGCTAAAAAAAAAAACTAACTGTGTTTTCTATTTCATAAAGCATGGGCAAAATTATTATTACTATGATGGCAAAGTAAAGGAGATCTTTTTATGACTCTTGAGAAGCTGTCCTCCTGCCCGAGCACTGTTCAGTATTTTGGCCATATCTAGAGTTCTAGAAGTCCAAATGAGCTGAATTTTTTACACAAGAAAGCTGAGATAATTGCCTACAACTTTCATGTTTTCGAGTGGCTCCAAGTTTAACGTTATCAATGATGTTTTGGGCAGACAAGAGAAGATAAGGATTATCACCAAGTCAAGAGTTAGCTACCCACTCATCAATTAGTCATCAAATTAATAGTTCCCAATTTTGGCCTATAAAAGGAGGCATTTGCCATGCATTTAGGCATCTTGGTGTCCAGCATTTTCCATGCATTTAGGCATCTTGGTTTCCAGATCAAGATCATGCTCTTCCTTTCTCTCTTTGTATTTTTTGTAATGTTTATGCTTTGCTTTCATTAATATCAAGTTTATGCCTTTCATTTCCTTTCATTTACTTAGCTAACTTTTATCTTATTTATGTTCTTATTTTGTTTATTTATTTTTCTTTCTTTTATTATGTCTAGCTAAGTTTATTATGTCAAGGTGAAAAGGTTACACTAATGGTGTAAGAATAAGTATAGTGTAAACTCAAAATGGACTTTAATGTTTGATACTAACATGTTTTGTATTTGTTATCTTGTTCACTCTTTAATACTTTGCTTGTTAAATGACTAATCTTGATTTATGTTGTATAACACTTGGTACAACAAATGCTTGGCACTTTCATAGCCGACACCTGTATGGTATAACCGACACCTGAGCTATGAAAGGAACTTGATTTGTTGTTCACATAAGTTATAATCATGAATGCTTGACGAGATTTACAAGTATTAGCATTAATCGAATAAGATAACTAATGTAATCATGTTAACAATCTATAATCTGATTGGAACCTCCTTTGTGTGTGGTTTCCAATTGACTAATAAGAGTTTATACTATACTTGTTTGACATACCATTAGTGGATCCTCTAACCTTGACATTTATCGTTATCCTTGTTAAATCTTTACGTTAATATTCCTTCTCAAAGTTCTCATCTTCTTCTTCTTCTTCTTCTTCTTCTTCTTCTTCTTCTTTTTCTTTATTATTATTATTATTATTATTATTATTATTATTATTATTATTATTATTATTGCTGTTATTTCTATTATTATTGTTGTTGTTGTTATTGTTGTTATTGTTGTATTATTGTTATTTATAATTTGTACAATTAACCTCCATGTGGTTCGACCCCGGTCTTGCCGGGTTATTTATTACTTCGACACTCCTGCACTTGGGAGAAGACATCAATCTTTTTGTCGTGTCAAGTTTTTGGCGTCGTTGCCAGGGAGGTAAGTTCTTGTATAAATTATAGTAGTTATTTTATTTTCTCTTTTCACTTTTCTTATATATAACTTTGTTTCTTTTCTCTTGTTTCTTCTTCTTTTGTTTTCTTCTTCCTTTTATTCTATTCTTACACGTGCATGAGAGTGTGGTCACGTACATCAAGTGGTAGACTTTGTACGGTATCCTCATCATTTTCAGAAAATATGGCCAAAGAAGATAATCAATCACTTCATAATAAGAATAATGAGAATAACCGTGATAGAACACTTAGAGACCACATAAATCCCACAAGAACAAGTGCACCATCATGCATAGTTTTTCCTCCCGATGCATCTCATTTTAATTTTAAACCAGGTATTATTCAACTTTTACCTTCTTTTCATGGCTTAGAATTAGAAAATTCATACTTGCATTTAAGGGAATTTGAGGAGGTCTGCAACACATATAATAATTTAAATTGTAGCATGAACACCATCAAATTAAAGCTTTTTCCTTTTTCATTAAAAGATAAAGCTAAAACATGGCTACAAAATTTGAGACCAGGATCCATTCGTGCTTGAGATGAAATGCAACAACAGTTTTTAAAGAAGTTTTTCCCATCTCATAGAACAAACTCTTTCAAAAGACAAATCACCACTTTCACTCAAAAACCAGGAGAAACATTTTACCAACGATGGGATAGGTATCGAGACTTGCTTAGTACTTGCCCTCATCATGGTTTTGAAACATGGAGATTGGTTTCACATTTTTATGAAGGGTTAACACCTAGAGATAGGCAAATGGTTGAATTGATGTGCAATGGAACTTTTGAAGATAAAGACCCTGATGAAGCAATGGAATACTTAGACTTGTTAGCTGAAAATGCTCAAAATTGGAACACTGTGGGTACTTATGAGGCACCGAGTAAAACTCAACCTCATACATCTAGTGGAGATATATACAACCTTAGGGAAGATCATGACCTTCAAGCCAAGTTTGCATCTTTAGCTAGGAAAGTCGAGGCACTAGAATTGAAAAAGAATGGTCAATTGAAATCTGTTGAAAACATTGTGTGTCAAATTTGTGAAACAAATGAACACTCAACCAACGATTGTCTAACCTTGCCTTCTTTTAAGGAATCTCTCCATGAACAAGCCCATGCTTTAAATAGTTTCCAAAGGGCTAATCACAACCCATACTCATAAACATACAACCCTGGTTGGAGAAATCACCCAAATTTCAGTTAGAAGAGTGAGAACAACAATGCACAAACTTTAGAACCACCATTTCAAGCACACCATAATTTCCAAAAGTTTCATGGATATGCACCTCCTTATGCTCCACCTCCTAGAAGAAATCTTGAAGAAACATTGCATGCATTCATTGAAAAGCAAGAGACAATCAATACTCAACTTGCTCAAAACATAACAGATTTTAAAGATAATCTTGCAAAATTAACATCTGCTCTCAGTTTTCAAGAGAAAGGTAAGTTTCCATCTCAACCACAACAAAATCCCAAAGGGCAATACAATGCAAATGCAAGTAGTTCCGGAAGCCAACACATGGATCAAGTCAAATCAGTCACTACTCTATGCAGTGGTAAGGTTATTGAAAAACCCTCTCTTGAACCTTATGAGAAAGATGATGAGTCAATGTCTGAGGGTAAAGAAGGGGTTGAATCTAAAAATTGCAAAGAAACGACTGATTCACCACCAGCACTTCCATTTCCTCATGTCATGACCAAACAAAGGAAAGTCAATCACAACTCTGAAATTTTTGAAATTTTCAAACAAATAAGGATCAATATACCTTTGCTGGATGCTATTAAACAGGTTCCTTCCTATGCTAAATTTTTGAAAGATCTATGCACTGTGAAGAGGAAATTGAATGTGAAAAAGAAAGTCTTTCTAGCCGAACAAGTAAGTGCCATTCTTTAGAACAATAATGCTTTGAAATATGAAGACCCTGGTTGTCCTATAATTTCTTGCTTTATTAGAGAACATAAAATTGAGAAAGCCTTACTTGATCTTGGAGCTAGTGCGAATTTACTTCCATATTCAGTTTTTCAGAGTCTCAATCTAGGTGAGTTAAAACCAACTTCTATATCTCTTTTACTTGCCGATAGATCTGTAAAAGTGCCTAAAGGAATAATTGAAGATGTGTTAGTACAAGTCGATAAATTCATTTATCCTGTGGATTGTATTGTCTTGGACACACAACCTGTTGAAGCATGTAATTCATTTCCTGTTATTTTAAGACGTCCGTTTCTTGCAACCTCTAACACATTGATTAATTGTAGGAATGGACTGATGAAGCTATCATTTGGAAACATGACATTGGAGATGAATATTTTCAACATTTGCAAGCAACCTGGAGATGATAATGATTTACAAGAAGTAGATCATATTGACGAATTAATTTATGATCAACTTGAATCTACTTTAAGTAAAAATGAGTTAGATGAATCTGAAGATTTACAAATGAATTATTCTAAAGAAGAAATCACGGATGAAACAAGCACCGAAAATGTTGATGCGAATCTTTTATCAACAGTGACAACATATTCAACATCTGACATCACACCAATCGATGATTACTTTCCTAACGAATCCTTACTTTCTCTTAGTCCAATGCCTTGGTATGATAAAAATATCAATTTTCTTGCTTTAGGAGATTTGCCATCTGATTAGAGTACCCAAGACAAAGAAAATTTTTTAAACGAAGTAAAGAATTTTTATTGAGATGACCCTAACTTATTCAAATATTGTCCTGATCAAATATTTCAAAGATTCATTCCCGACAATGAGGTAAATAGTGTCATTAAACTTTGTCATTCTGAAGCATGTGGAAGTTATTTCTCTTCAAAAAAGACAGCTGCAAACATCTTTCAAAATGGATTTTATGGGGCCACCATGTTCAAGGACACACATGCATTCTACAAAACTTGTGAAAATTGTCAAAAAGTTGAAACTGGTCAAAAAGTTTTGTTTTATAATTCTCAACTCTATTCATTCCCTAAAGAGCTAAGATCAAGATGGAACAATCCTTATGGGGCCTGTGATATTGAGAATTCAATGAATGATAATGTTTTTAAGGAAAATGGACATCGTTTGAAAGCTTACTTTGATAATTTTCCTAGTGAAAATAAATCAATTGGTTTAAATGATCTTGTAGATAAAGGTTGATTATTTTGTTTTTCTTACATTGTTTTTATGTTTCTTTTTGAGTGATTTTTGCTAGTTTCTCTCACCCCGGTCAAATGGCGGACAACGGTACTCCGTGACTCAAGTCGGTTCTTTCAGTTTCCCACAATAACTAATATCTGTGTACATATTTGTGCAATTCTTTAAATCTCTCTTCTAATTCTCATTTGAAAATGGACACTAATCTTGAAAAATTGAAAAAGTATTTTCCCGCTCTGCCTCAGAATGCGATTACAAAACTTTACTGTGCTAGGTGTGCAAGATTGAGATTGTTAATAAATCATGGAATTCCTGAAGATATTCGCTAGTTGATTGAAGAAAAGATTCGATTATCAGGTGAGTCCTCTAACTCCTTCATTTCACACATGCCTGGAACAGGTAAAAGTACTTTTACAAACAAACGTCGTGCAAAACGACTGAAAGTCTATCATCGATGTGCTAGATGGACTTGTAATGCACAATGTCGTTCTTTAGGAATGGTATCTATAAACCGTGAAGATAAAATACAATTCATTAAGGATGGCCTGAGTAAGGAGTCTTTAGATAATCTTCTATTAACTCTTGAGACGCATCCTAGTGGAGATGTGCATCATGCAATTCATGATTTATGGCCACTATTTCATAAAGAACATGATCGACTTAGTCTTGGGAATCTGACTAAAAAAGACCCTGTTTGCTAGTTTTTAAGAAAATTGGATGGGAAGCCTATCCCCGACCCATAGAGGGCGTTTAAGCCGTTCTTGGACGTAAAACCAAGGGAAGATGTGAGCCACAATCACAACTACCTGTACATACACATGCTTTTTCAAAAGTAAATAAATAAATAAATAAAAAGAGAGAGAGAGTGTGTGAGACTCCAGCTGGCCTACATATAGGTGTTATGATTGCCTTTCTAATTTCTCATCTATAAAACCCTCTCTTCCTTCCTTTCATTTCTACTCAACCCATACATTCAATAAATACAGAAGTGTGTAGAAATGGCAGGTTCCTCAAGTCATCATATAAGAAATATTTGTGTTTTCGGTGGATCTAGTCCTGGGAAAGAAAAGGAGTTTTTAGAATCAGCAAATCATCTTGGTCAAGTACTAGCCGAGAGAAAGATTCATTTAGTGTATGGGGGAGGCAGTCTAGGGTTAATGGGAGGTGTGTTAATAGCTGCATTTTTAGGAGGTAGCCAAGTTTTGGAGGTCGTCCCCGAAGCTTTAGCAGAAGGGGACATCATTGGAAAAACAATTGGAGAGGAACTTCAGGTCTCCACAATGTCGGCTTGAATGAATGCGATGTTTAACCATGTTGATGCCTTCATTGCTTTACCAAGTGGTTTTATTATTGTGTTTTGTTATTTCTTATTTTTGTTTTAGTGTGTTTCAAGTTTGTCGGTGTTCGTTATTTCAGGTGATATCTTCTATACTCTATCTTTCTACCTTAAAATATTAAGGACAATGTCTCGTTTTGGTTGGGGGGAGAGGGTAGTAGTTGATAAAAAAAAATTTATTTTTCATTTCATAAAGCATGTGCATAATTGTTGTTACTAGGATGACAGAGTAAAGGAGGTCTTTTGTTAAAGTGACTGTTGAGACGCATCTTAGTAACCATTCTTAACAAGGTCTATTATAATACTTCCTGAAATATTCAGATTTACAAACTCTCGCATTGTTATCACTTAATTCTGCTCACATACTTATTTAACATGTATTCTTAAACCTTAATTTACACACACACACTTTAACATATGATTGTGGGTTGCATATTGGATTATTACATTATTTATGTTCTTTTGTTAAAGGTAACAACTAAGGGAAAGGGATTGTATATAATTAAGAAAAACAAAACATGAAAAAAAAAGAAAAAAAAAGAAAAAATGATGATAATAAAAATGTAGATAAGTTTGGTTTCGTAGCCTCCCTAACCTAAGCAATTAAGCCCGAAGGGGTGTTTTAACACCTAATACCCTAAAGTCAACTGACTTGGGAGCTATTAGCCCAACGCTTGTTACATGGGTTGAGGAGAAAAGCTTAAGGGAATCAAACATTGCACTATCTACATATCAGTATCTGCGACCCGAGTTACTAAGCTCGTAGGGGTGTCTTAACACCTAATGCCCTAAGACCAACTGGTCTGGGAGTCATTAGCTGAAAGCTCGTTACATGGGTTAAAGATGCATGATGTTTTTAAAGTATATGTATATAGAGTTAAAAAAAAAAAAAGAAAAAAAAAAGACAAAAATAGTAATCCCAACCCAAGGAAGTTAACCTTAAACATTAGAACAAAAATTTTGTTTTCTTCCAAGAAAAGCCCCATAATTATGTGTTGATACATTGAGCACAAAAGAAAGGTTTATTAATATCTTGTTAAGAGGTATTGAGCAGATATATAAATTTAATGAGAGTTTGTTTATCTGGATAGACTAATGGAAGTTAAATGATGAATACCTTGCTTTGTGAAATTTGCAAATTTGTTTTCTATTTTAACGCTTTGATTACTAGGGACTAGTAATAAGCTGGTTGGGGGGTGTGATTAGTACTTAAAAGTGCATTTTTATCATGGTTTTATATCATCATTTTGCACTTGAAGTATCAATAACTCCTTAACTAAAATATGTTTTATAATAATGTATCTAATAATATAAGATACCTATAATTTATGGTAAATGTCTATTTTTAATGCAGGCCTATCACATAAATGAAAGGATTGATTGATGACTTGAAGAACTTAAATTGCAAGGATAAAGAGATGGCCAAACTTAGAAAAGAGATGTCGGTGCAATCCAAACCGGAACACTGTTCGGTAATTGGGTCATATCTGGAGCTACAGATCTCAGATTTAGGTCCAATTTATATGGATGGAAAGGTAAGACATAGGCCTACAACTTTCATATGGAGCCCAAGATCTAAAAAGGCCATTATCAAGTCCAAATTGTAGCAACAACAAAGAAGCCCGAATCTGTCTTCCAGCCCGAGCACTATTCGGTATTTTGGCCATATCTGGAGTTCTAGAAGTCCAAATGAGCTGAAATTTTTACACAAGAAAGCTGAGACAATTGCCTACAACTTTCATGTTTACAACTGGCTCCAATTTTGACGTTATCAATGACGTTTTGGGCAGACAAGAGAAGATAAGGATTGTCACCAAGTCAAAAGTTGGTCACCCACTTATCAATTAGTCATCAAATCAATAGTTCCCATTTTTGGCCTATAAAAGGAGGCATTTGCCATGCATTTAGGCATCTTGATTTCCAGATCAAGATCATGCTCTTCCTTTCTCTCTTTGTATTTTTTATGCTTTGTTTTCATTAATATTAAGTTTATGCCTTTCATTTCCTTTCCTTTACTTAGTTAACTTTTATGTTCTTATTTTGTTTATCTATTTTGCTTTCTTTCATTATGTCTAGCTAAGTTAATTATGTCAAGGTGAAAAGGTTACACTAATGGTGTAAGAATAAGTATAATGTAAACTTAATATGGACTTTAATGTTTGATACTAACATGTTTTATATTTGCTATCTTGTTCACTCTTTAATACTTTGCTTGTTAAATGACTAATCTTGATTTATGTTGTATAACACTTGGTACAACAAATGCTTGGCACTTTCATAGCCCATAATGTATGGTATAACCGACACCTGAGCTATGAAAGGAACTTGATTTGTTGTTAACATAAGTTATAATCATGAATGCTTGACGAGATTTACAAGTATTAGCATTAATTGAATAAGATGACTAATGTAATCATGTTAACAATATATAATCTGATTGGAACCTCCTTTGTGTGTGGTTTCCAATTCAATAATAAGAGTTTATACTATACTTGTTTGATATACCATTAGTGGAACCTCTAACCTTGACATTTGTTATTATCATTGTTTAATCGTTACATTAATATTCCATCTCAAAGTTCTCATCATCTTCTTCTTCTTCTCTTTCTTTATTATTATTATTATTACTACTACTACTACTACTACTACTACTACTACTACTACTACTACTACTACTACTACTACTACTACTACTACTACTACTACTACTACTACTACTACTACTACTACTACTACTACTACTACTACTACTACTACTACTACTACTACTACTACTACTACTACTACTACTACTACTACTACTACTATAAATAAGTATATGAGCAGAATTAAGTGGTAACAATACGAGAGTTTGTAAACCTGAATATTTTAGGAAGTATTATAATAGACCTTGTTAAGAATGGTTACTAAGATGCGTCTCAAGAGTCACTTTAACAAAAGAGCTCTTTTACTCTGCCATCCTAGTAACAACAATTATGCATATGCTTTATGAAATAGAAAATAATTTTTTTTATCAACTATTACCCTCTCCCCCAACCAAAACGAGACATTGTCCTCAATGTTCTAAGGTAGAAAGATAGAGTATAGAAGATATCACCTGAAATAACGAACACTAACAAACCTAAAACACACTTAAACAAATATAACAAACAACAAAACACAAATATTATGCTATTAATAAAACCAAAAGACACAAGTTTTTACTAACGAAAATTCAAATCACAGTTATGATTGTGGCTCACATCTTCCCTTGGTTTTACGTCCAAGAACGGTTTAAACACCCTCTATGGGTTAGGGATAGGCTTCCCATCTAGTTTTCTCTAAAACCGGCAAACAAGGTCTTTTTTTGTCAGATTCCCAAGACTATGTCGAGCATGTTCCTTATGGAATATTAGCCATACATCATGAATTGCACGATGCTTATCTCGACTATGATGAGACTTAAGAGTCAATAGAAGATTATCTAAAGACTCTCTGTGTTTTGAAATAAATCCCACCTTTTGACAATTTTCACAGGTTTTGCGGGATGCATGTGATTCCTTGAATATGGTGGGCCAGTAAAATCCGCTTTGTAAGATTTCTACAGTCCTCTTTTTTTATGTGAAATGATCCCCACATGCCTTTGAGTGATAAAATTTAATGACATTACTTACCTCATTATCTGGAATGCATCTTTGAAATATTTAATTAGGACAATAATTGAATAAGTAAGGGTCATCCCAATAAAAATTTTGCATGTTGCTCAAAAATTTTCTTTTGTCTTTAGTACTCCAGTGAGCTAGCAAAAATCCTGAAGCAAGAAAATTGATATTTTTAGCAAACCAAGGCATTGAACTAAGAGAAAGTAGAGATTTATCAGGAAAGTAATCATCAATTGGTGTGATGTCGGGTGTCGAATTTGTTGTCACTTTCGATAAAAGATCCGCATCAACATTTTCAGTGCCTTTTTCATCCTCGATTTCTTCCTGATTGGTCATAGCATGAGGAAATGGAAGTGCTGATAGGGAATCAGTCTTTTCCTTGCAATATTCAGATTCAACCCCTTCCTTACCCTTATAGATTGACTCATCATCTTTCTCATAAGGTTCAAGAGTGGGTTTTTTAATAACCTTACCACTGCAAAGAGTGATGACTGATTTTGACTTGATCCATGTGTTGACTTCCAGAACTACTTGCATTTGCATTGCATTGCCCCTTGGGATTTTGCTGTGGTTGAAATGGAAACTTACCTTTCTCTTGAAAAGTGAGAGCAGATGTGAATTTTGCAAGAGTATCTTTAAAATTTGTTATGCTTTGAGCAAGTTGAGTGTTGATTGTCTCTTGCTTTTCAATAAATGCATACAAAGTTTCCTCAAAATTTCTTGTAGGAGGTGGAGCATAAGGAGGTGCATATCCATGATAATTTTGGAAATTATGGTGTGCTTGAAACTGTGGTGGTGAAGTTTGCGCATTATCACTCTTCCAACTGAAATTTGGGTGATTTCTCCAACCAGGATTGTATGTTTGTGAATATGGGTTGTGATTGGATCTTTCAAAACTGTTTAAAGCATGGGCTTGTTCATGGAGACATTCCTTAAAAGAAGGCAAGGTTGGACAGTTATTGGTTGAGTATTCATTTGTTTCATATATTTGACACACAATGTTTTCAACAGATTTTAATTGACCACTCTTTTTCAATTCTAGTGCCTCGACTTTTCTAGCTAAAGATGCAAACTTGGCTTGAAGGTCATGATCTTCCCTAAGGTTGTATATATCTCCACTAGATGTATGAGGTTGAGTTTTACTCGGTGCCTCATAAGTACCCACAGTGTTCTAATTTTGAGCATTTTCAGCTAACAAGTCTAAGTACTCCATTGCTTCATCAGGGTCTTTATCTTCAAAAGTTCCATTGCACATCAATTCAACCATTTGCCTATCTCTAGGTGTTAACCCTTCATAAAAATGTGAAACCAATCTCCATGTTTCAAAACCATGATAAGGGTAAGTACTAAGCAAGTCTCGATACCTATCCCATCGTTGGTAAAATGTTTCTCCTGGTTTTTGAGTGAAAGTGGTGATTTGTCTTTTGAAAGAGTTTTTTCTATGAGATGGGAAAAACTTCTTTAAAAACTGTTGTTGCATTTCATCTCAAGCACGAATGGATCCTGGTCTCAAATTTTGTAGCCATGTTTTAGCTTTATCTTTTAATGAAAAAGGAAAAAGCTTTAATCTGATGGTGTTCATGCTACAATTTAAATTATTATATGTGTTAAAGACCTCCTCAAATTCCTTTAAATGCAAGTATGGATTTTCCAATTCTAAGCCATGAAAAGAAGGTAAAAGTTGAATAATGTCTCGCTTAAAATTAAAATGAGATGCATCAGGAGGAAAACTTATGCATGATGATGCACTTGTTCTTGTGGGATTCATGTGGTCTTTAAGTGTTCTAGCATGGTTATTCTCATTATTCTCATTATGAAGTAATTGATTATCTTCTTCGGCCATATTTTCTGAAAATGATGAGGATACCCTACAAAGTCTACCACTTGATGTACGTGACCACACTCTCATGCATGTGTAGGAATAGAATAAAAGGAAAAGGAAAACAAAAGAAGAAAAAAAAAGAGAAAAGAAACAAAGTTATATACAAGAAAAGTGAAAAGAGAAAATAAAATAAATATTATAATTTATACAAAACTTACCTCCCCGGCAACGGCGCCAAAACTTGACACAACTAAAAGATTGATGTCTTCTCCCAAATGCAGGAGTGTCGAAGTAATAAATAACCCGACAAGACCGGGGTCGAACCACAGGGAGGTTAATTGTACAAATTATAAATACAATAATACAACAATAATAATAATAACAACAACAACAACAATAATAACAACAACAACAACAATAATAATAGTAATAACAATAACAATAATAATAATAGTAGTAATCCTAATAATAATAGTAATAATAATAATAACAATAAAAAAAAAAGGAGAAGAAGAAGAAGATGATGAGAACTTTGAGATGGAATATTAATGTAACAATTAAACAATGATAATAACAAATGTCAAGGTTAGAGGTTCCATTAATGGTATGTCAAACAAGTATAGTATAAACTCTTATTTTTCAATCGGAAACCACTCATAAAGGAGGTTCCAATTAGATTATAGATTGTTAACATGATTACATTAGTCATCTTATTCGATTAATGCTAGTACTTGTAAATCTCGTCAAGCATTCATGATTATAACTTATCTTAACAACAAATCAAGTTCCTTTCATAGCTCAGGTGTCGGTTATACCATACAGTATGAACTATGAAAGTGCCAAGCATTTGTTGTACCAAGTGTTATACAACATAAATCAAGATTAGGCATTTAACAAGCAAAGTATTAAAGAGTGAACAAGATAACAAATATAAAACATGTTAGTATCAAACATTAAAGTCCATATTAAGTTTACATTATACTTATTCTTACACCATTAGTGTAACCTTTTCACCTTGACATAACTAACTTAGCTAGACATAATGAAAGAAAGCAAAATAGATAAACAAAATAAGAACATAAAAGTTAACTAAGTAAAGGAAAGGAAATGAAAGGCATAAACTTAATATTAATGAAAGCAAAGCATAAACATTACAAAAAATACAAAGAGAGAAAGGAAGAGCATGATCTTGATCTGGAAACCAAGATGCCTAAATGCATGGCAAATGCCTCCTTTTATAGGCCAAAATTGGGAACTATTGATTTGATGACTAATTGATAAAAGCAAAGCATAAACATTACAAAAAATATAAAAAGAGAAAGCAAGAGCATGATCTTGATCTGAAAACCATGATGCCTAAATGCATGGCAAATTCCTCCTTTTATAGGCCAAAATTGGGAACTATTGATTTGATGACTAATTGATGAGTGGGTAGCCAACTCTTGACTTGGTGACAATTCTTATCTTCTCTTGTCTGCCCAAAATGTCATTGATAACGTCAAAATTGGAGCCACTCAAAAACATGAAAGTTGTAGGCAATTGTCTCAGCTCTCTTGTGTAAAACATTCCGCTCATTTGGACTTCTAGAACTCCAGATATGACCAAAATACTGAACAGTGCTCGGGCTGGAGGACAGCTTCGGGCTTCTTTATTGTTACAATAATTTGGACTTGAAAATGACCTTTTTAGATCTTGGGCTCCATATGAAAGTTATAGGTCTATGTCTTACCTTTCTATCCATATAAATTAAACCTAAATATGAGATCTATAGCTCCAGATATGACCCAATTACCAAACAGTATTTCGGTTGGGATTGCACCGACATCTCTTATCTAATTTTGGTCATCTCTTTTCCCTTGCAATTTAAGTTCTTAAAGTTATCAATCAATCCTTTCATTTATGTGATAGGCCTGTATTTAAAATAAATATTTACCATAAATTAAAGGTATCTTATATTATTAGATATATTATTATAAAACATGCTTTAGTTAAGGAGTTATTAATACTTTAAGTGCAAAATGATAATATAAAACCTTGATAAAAAAATGCACTTTTAAGTACTAATCATCTAGCTAAGTTTATTATGTCAAGGTGAAAAGGTTACACTAATGGTGTAAGAATAAGTATAGTGTAAACTTAATATGGACTTTAATGTTTGATACTAACATGTTTTGTATTTGTTATCTTGTTCACTCTTTAATACTTTGCTTATTAAATGACTAATCTTGATTTATATTGTATAACACTTGGTACAACAAATGCTTGGCACTTTCATAGCCCATACTGTATGGTATAACCGACACGTGAGCTATCAAAGGAACTTGATTTGTTGTTAACATAAGTTATAATCATGAATGCTTGACGAGATTTACAAGTATTAGCATTAATCGAATAAGATGACTAATGTAATCATGTTAGCAATCTATAATCTGATTGGAACATCCTTTGTGTGTGGTTTCCAATTGACTAATAAGAGTTTATACTATACTTGTTTGACATACCATTAGTGGATCCTCTAACCTTGACATTTATCGTTATCATTGTTAAATCTTTACGTTAATATTTCATCTCGAAGTTCTCATCTTCTTCTTCTCCTTCTTTTTCTTTATTATTATTATTATTATTATTACTACTACTACTACTACTACTACTATTGTTGTTGTTGTTGTTGTTGTTGTTGTTGTTTTATTTATAATTTGTACAATTAACCTCCCTGTGGTTCGACCCCGGTCATTGTTGTTGTTGTTGTTG
>NW_011499860.1:249864-267720 GCF_000495115.2 Populus euphratica
TTGTCATCTATAATTTATACAATTAACCTCCCTGTGGTTCGACCCCGGTCTTGTTGGGTTATTTATTACTTCGACACTCCTGCACTTGGAAGAAGACATTAATCTTTTCGTCGTGTCAATTGTCATATCATAAATTAAATATTATCTATGACATTACTGATGTAATTATTTTATTAGTAACTCTATCGGTAAAAACATCACGTTACCATATGATTTTTGTTTTTTGAATCCCACTATAATTCCCTCAATATATTCTAAAAAAATTTTTTGTGGTTAATATCATCTATAAAAGTTACATGTCATCATACTATTTGATTTTTTTTTCATTCGTTATTTTTCCACTATAATTCTCTTAATATATATCAATAAAAAAAATTTATTGGTGTTAACCGATGGATACATAAATGAAAAATTATGTTAACAAATATCATCATAATATACAAATAAAAAATTTTTATTTATATTTCTATTTGTATTTATTAATTTTTTAGTTATGATCGATTTTTTTTTGTCATCTCCTCGCTTTTTTCTTCAAAACCCACGTGATAAACCCTTCATTTTCTTAAGTAATTATGAACACATTAACAATCTTCTAGTCACTCTTTTCTCTTATGTTTATTTTGTTGTATTATTAAAGTAAATTTCTAAATTGTCAAAACGATTATGGGACGATTTTTCTTTTTTGACCAATTCTAGCCACCATAGGTGGCAAAGCAATGGGGTAGGTGGAGGTGGAGGATGAAGGAGAAGAAAACCGAAGTTTGATTTCATACAAAATATCAAGGTACGTAAATATTTTCTTTATTTTTTGTACCTTTGTTTTCCTCGTTTTGGTTTGAATTTATTATATTTAATGTAGGATAATTTATAAAGAGAATGGGTTTATAATTGTATCATTATTTTTGTATCTGTGGGTATTCATCTGTTATGCTTGTTAATTATTAGTTAATTAATTATATAGGCTGAATATCATAAATTGATGAAGTATTATATGTTATGAATGTCTATTAATTTTGTTTATTTACTTATTTATTTGTATGTTGAATATCTTATTATTAATGTTTTTTATTTTTTAATTAAATAATTATATATGATATGTATACATAAAAGAATTCAATTTTTTAAAATTTAAATGACCAAGTGCAAATTGTTTTGCAATTAATTAGGGTTTGAAATGAATTTTGAATTTAGATTCATTTAAATGTACATTAATTTGGTGAAAATAAATATTTAAGTTAATAAAGTGCATAAATAAATTTAGTTTAATATAATGTGCATAATTTCTTTTAATTGTTTATAAAAAAGATTTAGATTATTATTATATGTTAATAAATTGAATTAATTATAAGTGTGTAGTAATTTGGTTCAATTATTGATGAAATAATATTTAGTGTGTTAATATAATATATTAAGAAGTTCATTTTAGTTCAAGTGTTTATTTATTTAATTTGATTTGATTTAATTGTTGATGAAAAAGATATTTGGGTAAAAATAGTACATCAATAAATTGGAATTATTTTATGCATTTACTAATTTAATATGATCAAAACTGAAAAAATACTTATGTTAATATGGTACATTAATAAATTAGAGTTATATTTTAAGTGTATATTAATTTAATTTAATTTAATTTAATTTATTAATATTTATATTGGTCGGGCCATCATCAGTTAGGATTAGTTGTGTTATGAATGATATTTTTTTAAAAAATCCATATAGAAATATGGTTTTAAAAGCAATAGAGGTTAGGGATACAATAAGGTTTCTTGCCATGTGATAATTGGAGAACTTTCCAATCCAGAGGCAACTATCTTTTTTTAAAAAAAAAATTGGAAATTATAGAGAAATCTTTGTGAGATGGGTGCACTAATCAATCTAAATTATATACTTGTGTGCAATTTTTTAATATAAAATCATCTTTAAATTTAATTCAGACTACCTTTAATAAATTTATTGATTTTACAAAATGTTGCATGTCTAATAATAAAACTTTGGTATCAGTTTTTGTGATGCCAAGAAATTGATGTTACCAATTAAAAAATTTTATAAAAAATATGATGTGTGTCCTAGTTATTATATGGTAAATGCAATAGAAAAAAAATATAATTTTTATGGAAATTCACGATTCAAACATAAAAATCTCACTAATAAAGGTTCCAATAAGGTAGAAAAGCAACTCATATACTTCCCCTTGACACCAAGACTTTAAAGGCTATTTGTAAAATCCTGATTATAAAAAATAAAAAATAATAATTAAATAATTAAGGTCATAAAAAATAATTAAAATTGAAGTTTTAAAGGCTAATGTTTTTAGATATAGTTAATCATTAAATTAGACAGAGATAGAATGGATAGTTAAATTAAATTATAATGGCATTATAGTAATTATAAAAACCTTAGAATTAATATAAATAGCTCACTTGGCTTCACTTGGCTTCCCGAGGAATCTAAGTGTAGCCGACCATATTAATTTAGAAAGGGGAAGGGAAATTCTTTAATTTTCTTCGTAAATTCTCCAAAAATCACATGGAAACACTTGAGTTAAAGGATTAAAAGGAGTGTTTGGGTGATTTAGGAAGGTTATTTATATAAATGATGGTAATGCAACAATCTTATTTTTAACAGGTGATATTGACGACCAGACCTTAGGGTGTAAAAGGATTAAAATAAGCACAGTAGGTATTCCATTCCAATGCTAAAACAAAACAAAAAAAAAATAGCAATAGTATATTGTCATATTAAATTCCTTCATTTCCATAAAATATATATAAAGTATCTAGAAACTACCTTGACACAAGAAAGTTAATGTTTAGATTTCTAGAAATTTGGAAACAATATAGATAAACACATATTGTTAAAAAAATTAATGCGCTTAAGAAATCATTATTTATGTGATAGTTATTATAATTGTGATCTAAAATGATTGAATCAGATAATTAAAAAAAAATATAATATATTAAGTCCATGACTTAAGATGTTATAAATATTAAAAAAACTCTACTAAATATATATATTACCTTGGTTTTTTTCATACTTTATTCATGATAATTTGTTGAAATAGATTTTTCAATATGGGGTTGTTATACTATTCATGTCTCCACATTATACTAAAAATATGACATGTTATCATTTTTATAAGTCAAATGATGGGTTTATTATACATCCATATGATGAGAAGGTATAGAAAGAGTTTGATAATGTCCACCCAAATTTTATTTGATCTATAAAATATTCAATTAAAGTTATATAGCAATCGATTTAATACATTTGGCATGTCTTTAGATGCATATACTTGATGGCTAATAATTATGACTATTTATAATCTACCTCCTTATAATCTATAAAAAAACCATTCATGTTTTTAACCAAGGTACTCTTAGGCTAAAAAATTCTTAGTAAAATCTTGATATTTTTTATAGATCTTTGATTGATGAGTTGAATAAGTTGTGATATGTTAATGTTGAAACCTATTATATATATATATGAAGAAAATTTTTTAAAGAAGAGCTTTTTTAATGTGAACTATTAATAACTTTTAAAGTTATAGCATATTATCAGGTTGGAGTATCTATGATAAGTTGTTTTATTTTTATTATATAGAGTATAACGAGGTCTTTCTATTAATATATAGGGGAAAATCTTTTTTTTATTGTAATCACCGATATAATATCAATCAAATAAGTTTTGGAATGATTAATTGAAAGGCTCCCTCATTTACCTCATTGATCTGAATTGGAAATGCTATATGAAGTGTTTTAGTTAACTAGGAGACATATTAGAAGTTTCTTCAATAATAACAAAGTTCCTAGTTTTGGTGTTAAACATAATTAGATAAATAAAAACATTTATGAGAGCTTTTATATTAACATACAAATCTAATTCATTATAATCTTAATAATATGTATATTGAAAAAAAATTAATTGACAACATTTTTTATACAATAACAAATTATCATGCATTATTTAAATTTAACTAAATTTTAAATTATATAACACATTTTATTTTTATTCTATCTATTTTTGTTGATAAAGAAGTTTAGAATATTAATACATGTTGTTTACACATGCTATATGATTTTCAAAGTATCCACAAATAATTAATTAAAAAATTGAGTAAATCTGAAAAACAAAAAAAAGTGATATGAATTAATAAATAAAAAACTCCATAGCAACCAATTAAAAATTTTGTGATCCGATCACTTAACCAATTCAATTGGTTTAAAGGACTGGACATGTAAAGGAGTCGGTGAGATAAAGTAGAATCGAACGTGGAGAAGGAAAAAAATGACACCAAGATTATGCAAAAGTTAATCACCATAGAGGACTAATGGAGCTTATAAACAAGATCTTTCCCAACAATGTGCTTTCTATATTCATGTGACATGCATGTAGCTGGATTTATAGAGTATTGTGGTGGTGCCACAGGTCAAGCTGCCTGCGGAATGGTCCCGTACTTGCAATACATGAACCAGATCTTTAACACGTGTGACAATTTATAGAGTAGCTGAACAGGTCCCCGCCTTGAGGATCGAGCCACAGCAAGGGAACACTTGTGTAGTTTGTCCTGGGACGGCATGGCCACATGTTTATGTTTTTTTTATATAAGAAAAAACAGCAGTTATCAAAAATATTATTGCAAAGACTTGTTACAAGCAGTTATTGGTCGGATGTGCCAAAAGCCAATGGTCACATGGATTCACATGTGTCTAAGATGCCCTTGTTTCGGGGAACAAATGAAAAGTGCCTCTGTGCATGGTTCATCACCAAATTTCTGAATTTTAAGGATGCCTAAAGAACATTGAATATGGAGAAGAGAATAAATTAATGCAGGTTGTGTTCATGCATATTGTTCCAATTAATTTTAAGAGAAGGTCGAAAATATGGAGAGTCCTGTGCTTGTTGCTCATTGAGAGAGAGAGAGAGAGGGAATTAAAATAATTGTTATTATTTTGCACAAGCTTTTGTCAAAAGGAGTCTTAATTTTTTAGTTTGAGCTTGACTTTCATCTTGAGAGACTAGTAATGGTCATTGAGAGAGAGAGAGAGAGAGAGAGAGAGCAACGTGTATAAATGACAAATGATAATTGGACATTGAACCCAATAAAGAAGGAGCATAATTTCCAACGAACCATGAGCAAGTGCGGGCAAGAAAGAGGCTGGGGAAACCCTTCTTTCCAATATTCCATAATTACCAAGTTGTAAAGCATTTTGTGAAGAGAAAAGGAGGAACAAGCCTGCTCAAAAGTTTGCGTTGTCTGCATAGCTAATGCTCTTTTAAAGTTTCCTTGCTTTAATCATGCACTTTCTTCAAAGTACCACTTCCTTTAAGCTACTTGCTTTACTAAAATAAATGAAATATCCTGTACAGGGCACAATAATTGTCTACTTCGGCGATTTCTTTTTGCTGTTAACGATGATCTTTTGAAGGAAAATGACTCAGTACTGAATTTAAGATCTTATTTCTTAATTATAGCTGGACACATGGAATCAAATAACATCCATGCTCAGAGGAAAACTAGTTAACCTTGTATATAGAATTCTTAACTCATACTTATCACGTAGTCCGGTAAAGGAAACAAGGAAAAATTATCCTTGGCTTAAAGTTTCTTCATTGTTAAGTTATCATGTTACAATAACTTTAGAATTATTTCGATAAAGTTTTGAAAGATAACAACTCAATCAATCATATAACTAAAACAAAATTATACAATAACTGACCTTTCTTTTATATATTTATACACAAAAACATCTAGATCAAGGGTATATAATACTTACCTCAAGATTATGAGGTCAAAAATGAATTTATAACCTTCCAAAAACCTATAAATATCACTTTAAAAAGAGAGCTGAACCAATAAAAAGATGAGTGAGAAAAAAGTGAAGACGAAGGAAAATATTCATAAAAAATCTAAGTGTGAAGATCCAGAAACTTAGCATAAAAAATTTCTCAAGCTTTAAAATGATAATAAGTCTTTCTAAAGAAAAACAAAATAGAAAGTAATTATTCTAAATATATTTTTTTTATTCAAAATTAGGTTCTTGTTGCTTGTTTGAGGTGTTTTTTTATAAAAAAATTTATATTTTTGTTTACAAGTATAGAAAAGAAGTTTGAAATGCTTAATAAATAATATTGTATTTACTTTTTTAATGCATTTTGTTTACTGAAGTTTTTATTAAGTTTTCTAATGTTTTTTATATAATAATGTTATTGTTTAACTGATATATACTGTTTAGTTTTTGTTTAACTTAAGCAATGCATGTTTAAGAAAAAATATTCTTCCTTGTTGTATTAGATCTGTTCATTATCAAAATGAGTTTAGAAAAACTAATTTTGAATCTATAACATGAACATATAGTCTATTTTAAGTTGATAGTTTTTTAACTTTTTACCTCATGTATAATTTTTATGTGTTGATATTATTTGTTAGTTTTTATAAATTCAAACATATTTATGCATAGCAATGTGACATGTTGTGATAAAGAAAGTATGTTTTAGAAGCCAAAAATGCTCATTTCTAGGGCTTGGAAATGTTGGGTAATAGCTGAGTTTTTGACATGTTCTTAAAAAGAACATTGTCTTAAACCCTTGATTCTTTATTTCTTTGCACATAACCCTTCTTTATGCTTAATTAGTAAATAATCTAAGACTTAATTATATCAATAACAATTTTTTGATGAATTTTAATTTGAAATCCATTTTGACAAAATTATGTTTATTCTTTAATAATATTAGTGAATAGATGTTAAATTATTAATCCTTACATAATTTTCAACATATATGTGTTTGTTATTTGACCATATCTGGTCTGATATGGGTTTCATATTGCAAGGTTAGGTCTGGACATGTTTTTAAAAAGAACATTGCCTTACACCCATGATTCATGCTAGTTTAGGCCCAATTCTTTCCACATAACCCTTTTGTATGCTTGATTAGTAGATAATCCAAGGCTTATTTGCATCAATAACATGTTTTTTATGGATTTTAATCCTAGAGTTTTAGTTTTAAAACAAAACCTATTTTTACAAAATTGTGATGTTTAAATAATAATTGAATTAAATAGATACTAAATTATTAATCCTTGCATGATTTCCAAATATATATGTCTTTGGTTTGACCGTATCTAGTCTGATTTAGGTTTCACGTTGCTAAGTTGGGTTTTGATGTTTTTTGTGTTCTTCATTTATTTATTTTTGTATTTGATTCGTTTTGTTTAAGATTTTTTTAGTTTTTGTGTTTCTTTCGTATTTAATCTCTTTTTTTTTAATTTTGTTTTTTGGATTTTTTTTACTCAACCTATGATTTTTTTTTTTGGTTTATGATCGAAATAAAAAGGTTAGGTCAACCCTATCTAGTCAAAAATAGGTCAATAGTTTAAGATCATATTTGGTTTGCCATTTTTTGTTTAAAGGTGTGTTCAGCAAATACCCCTTAATCCTATTTTGATAGTTTTGTTCTTAGGAGAAATGGGTTTTTTTCCAAACAAAGTCTAAGAAATAATAAAAAATAAAATATATATTTCTTTTTTTCCTTACATATGTCCAGATTCTAAAATTTTCATGCATATTTTATTTTTTATATATAAATAATTATATTTTTAACTTAATAAGATAAGAATCTTCTTATTATGAAACACTTTTTTTAAACCCTAGATAAATCAACACTTCAAAAATATAGCATTATCTTAGTTTAGATTAGATAGATAAATAATACAGCTTACCTCATGTACGAGAGATTAGTGGTGTTAAAAATTTTTTTAATGTAATCAGTTCTATTACCTAAACTTTGAGATCCGTTATGATTTTTAATAATTAAGATATTAGATGGTGATTTTTTTTTACTGATAAAAATAAAAAAAAATCTTTTCCACTTATATTATTTTTAATAATCTCGATTCAAAAGTGTGATTACTGCCTATGTAGAAAAAAACAATTTGTGAGAAATTGACTCCCGTTAAAGATAACAGGAACAATGATACGTGCACTCCATGCTATGCATGCACCATTTATTTATCAATTCATTGTTCATTTAAAATTAGTAAATCCCGCATAATCTTATTCATAATTCTCAGTATGTATAAATTTTAAATATCGTTATCTCAGCAATATATGCACATCATGCTCTTTATTTTTCCCTTTGCAAGTTTAACGTCGGTTCATCCCGAGAAGATGGGAAGCCCAATCAGAAAATTCGTTTTCCTTTGGGAACTAAATCGATTAACGGCCGTTGTTTATGGGCCATGATGTTTTTTTCTTTCTTTTTGTTTCGTATATAGATCTGGGCTTTTAGAATGCGGCTGCGTCAAAACTACAGTTTGAACCCATGGGCTTTCAAATGGGCCCATCCTTGTGTGAATCAAATCTTTTTATCCTTTGTCTCACATCTGACTATTAATTTTGAAGGTTTATAGAGTTTTAGATAAATAAAATTACCTCCACTTCAAGTCGTAGAAGTTGCAGAAGCCTGAGATTCTTATTATTTCATGTGTTTAAGGTCGGTGTACAGCTACATGATTCCACTATTCAAGAGACGCATTTTCTAATTTAAAAATATATATATATATTAATTTTCTAATTGATTTAAAAAAACCCAGACTTTCTTGTTTATTTATCATTAAAAAAATTGATTAATAAAAATATATTTCCTAATTAAAAAAATATAATTTTTCTTTCATGAATTTTTTATATTGAGTAGGATATACATTTTAAAATTCACGAAACATTTTAAAAAATTATATTATTTATTAATTATATCAAATTTAATTATAAATCTTTTATGAATTTACTTTTCATGAAAAGTACCTTTTTAAAATAAAAAAGAAAAGATGATTTTCATACCTCATGTTCTCTGTAGGTTTATTCATAGCTTTAATCAACTCTTATATTGTTTTCTTTAAATTAAACAGTGATGGGAGCGGAAATGTTTGTTCTTTCAAAATTTAAGACTTTGGATTGGGCTTGAAAATTATGGGTAGCTCATCCATTATCCATCAGTCCATCAAAATATTAGTGGCCAGCGCCTTACCCAATTTCAAGCCCAGGTCGACCCCAATCTCCAAGAGTTAATTTTGCAAGATTGGCAGTATTTTTGGAAGGAGATTCAAACCTGATTTTACCTATAAATGGAGGGGCGGGGGGGAGGTAACGGAAGAGGACAGAGCAAAATGAATTAGGGAAAACTTTCAAGGTGAAAAAAAAAAACTTAGCACGTTTGAGGAGTGGTAGCAAAGGAAATTTTTAGTAGGGAAGGCATCAAGAGATCATTACAACCTGATTTTCGAGGTATGATTCTAGTTTCACAGTTGCTATATTACGACAACATCGCATGTTGATTGGCCTGAGGTTATAGCAGTAACATGGTGAAATTTCTTTGAATCCATATCCATGACACTGTTATTGTATTCTTATCAATCAATACAAGTTTTTCACGTATTGCTAGGACTATATAATGTATACTTTCTTTCTTAGATTTGGGTTTTTAAAAAGGTTGATTTCAATTTTATTTGTTACTGTCAGATTTATTTTATGATCTAGGATTCAATCCTTTTTTTATCACAAAGTCAAGACTGCAAGAACCAGAACCAGAAAAAACTACATTAAAACAGAGTAGGAGAAAGTTTGATGCACACTTGTTTTGCAGGGAGAATCTCTGACTGAATTCAAAGATAACAATGGCCTTTTAAAACCTTACAAAGTAACTGAATGATAATGGTATTCGGTTTGAGAGAGGATGTTAAAGTTGTTAGGATTTTCTTGTTTTCAGGTTCGCTTGTGTAGTTGTTAATAATTCTTGTTATGAAGGAACAATATCGTTACACATTTAATTTAAAGTCTAGTTAAATATTGGATATGAACAATCGCCCAACATACCTCGCAGCTTTAAGATCATGACTTTAGCAATGAACCAACTTCACAATTCCCTCTTTCATAAGATCTCGAAGAAAGTGAAAGTGAACATCAATGTACTTGCTATGATTATGCAAAACTGAATTCTTTGATAGTTTGATGGTTGATACGTTGTCACAATATAACACTGTAGATTTACATTAATCATGGCACAGTTCCTTTAAAATTCTCCTTAACCAGATATCTTGACAAGCATTGTATGCTATAAAAATAAACTCAACCTAATGGTGGATAGGGTGATTACTGGATGATTCTTCGAAGACCAGGACATAATACCTAAACTCATTAAAAACATATACTCTGAAGTGCTTTATCTATCATCTTGATTACCTTTGTAATCACTATTGATGTATTCCAAAAACTCTTAATTTCCTCCCTTTTTGTAAAACATCATGAAGCTAATAGCTCCTTTCACATACCGCAATATTCTCTTTGCCGCATGTAGGTGCATCTCAGTGGGACGTTCCATTTTTCTACTGATCAAACTCATAATGAATGTCATATCAGGACATGTAACAGTCAAATACATATGATGTTCTATTTATTTTTAAAGTTTATTGTTTGTCCTTACTCCATCTTCGTCCTTACTAAGTTTAAACCCAATAGCTACTGGATTATTCACAGGATTACATTGATCCATTTTGAACCTGTAAAGCACCTCCTGTGTGTATTTTTGTTGTCCAATGAAAACATCATTTGGTATTTGCAACACCTCAATACCAAGAAAATACTTTATCTTTCTAAGATTAGTCATCTCGAATTCAATTATCATGGACTGTTTGAAATCTTTGAACATAGTTTCATCATTTCTAGTAAATATAAGATCATCAACGTAAAAACAAACAAACTAAACTTTACCTCCATCTATTGTTTTGATGAAGAAAGTATGTTAATAAGAACACTTCGTTAAACCTACATTAGAAAAATAAGTTTATATACAGCTGTACCAAGCTCTAAGAGCTTGTTAAGACCATATAAGGCTTTCTTAAGTTTGTACACTTTGTATTCATGCCCTGTTTTCTCATAGTTAGGAGATTGGGTGACAAAAACTTCTTCATTCAATTCTTCATTTAGAAAAGTAGACTTGATGTCTAGTTGATAGATCATCCAACCCTTTTGAGTAGTAAGCGAAATCATATCTCGAATAATATTTATATCCTAGCCACCGGTGCAAATACCTCAGCAAAGTCTACTTTAAATTTTGTATTATACCATTTTACAACAAGTCACGCTTTATACTTATCTACTTCTCTTTTCTCATTGAGTTTTGTCTGGTAAACGCACTTTACCCCAATAACTTTGTTATCGATTAGTAACTCTGTAAGTTCCCACGTATCATTTCTTTCTATTGTCTCAATCTTTGAGTTCATGGTTTGCCTTCATTTCATATTCTTTACTGCATCTTCATAAAATATAGGGTTACTGTCATTAGACAATGCCAAATAAGCAATGTTTAAGGCTTCTTCCTAGCAGAGACCTTGCCTACTTTTATAGTTTTATATCCATGGTGGTGGTCTTCGTGGTCTTGTCTCATGAAGTGAGGTCTCATCAATTTCCTCATAAGATGAGTCGTTCTGGGAAAAACCATGATTCATTTCATAATTATCCTCACTTTCTTTAATGCTGTTAGCTTCTAATTCCTCCTCATTAGCACCAATGTCTATTCCCTTTTCTTCATTTGTTTACCGCTTAAGATTAGCCACAATTGTTTTCTTATAACAAGCCTCTCAATCCTAACTTTAATCTTCTTCAAAAATAACATCTTAACTCATAATTATTTTCTGATAAATAAGATCAAATAATCTGTAAGCTTTCGACTCGTCACTTTCCCCAAAGAATATACATTTGTGACTCCTGTTGTTGAGCTTTACTCTTCTGTTACTAGTTACATGAACATGAGAGATACATACAAAAACTCTAAAATGACTTACTAATGGTTTGACTTTATTATATGCCTCTTATGCACAGTAACCAGCTAATATGGGTTGGGCTTGAGTACAGTAACCAGCTAATATGGGCTGGGCCAAGCCCAACCCATGCAGTTAAGCCAAGTCTGGCCCAGCCCTGCCCATGTATTTTGGGCCTGACCCTGCTCATTTTTTAAAAAAATTCAAACATATTTGTTTTTTTATAATTTTTCTACATATTTTATGTAATTTTGATTAATATCGGGTAGTATTTTTATGCCGTAAAAATACAAACTTGGTATTAAAATACCTGATTTTCGTCAAAACTTTCACAAATACATAAAAAAATGTAAAAAAAGAAAAAAAAATATTTTTATGCATATGGTCAAATGTCTCAAAGCTAAAAAATCATATTATATTTTTCATACACCAAAAATAATATTTTAGCATGCATTTTGGCTTTAATAACCGGTTTATCAAAGTTAAGAGAACATTGGCTAAAATTTCAAAAACAATAAAAAATTTATTTTGTTTTTCGCGAGTATAACATTACACGTAATGCATATTCTGAATATTTCATGTATTTTTTTTACCAATAGAACGGTTAGGTTTAACCGCATTTTAAGATAATAACCTTCTTATTGAGGAGGGCTTGTCTTGAACCTTAAACAAACTAACAATTGAAAATCACAAAACAAAACATTAGATTTGATCAGACAAAACAATGCAGTCTGCCTTAGGTAGGACGTATTTGGGGTGTTAATACTTTTTATTTATGCAACAGTCTTTGTATCTGATCTTTGAGACTAATTAGGGTTCCTAGTAACCAGAATAATAGATGACGACTCTCATTTAATTTTTCATGAATAAGAAACATATTCATTGTCTCTTCATAATTTGCCAGAAATATATCCATATTTTCATATTTCCTGGATGGAGGATAATTGTCATGATGCCGCACACGTGCGACAATAATCATCATCATTCATGAGCATTGTGCCATCTACTTGAATTTGGACTAACATTTTTGAGATAGAATAGCCTTACATGCCCCTAAGGAGCTTACCTTGAAAGTAAAAACAACATTGATTTCCTTACTCCGTAACTTAAACCCCTCAAGAACTTTCATTTTGATAGGAATATCCATTTTTATTGAATGCTCATTTCAACATCTTCAAGTAATGCTCCCTTTGTGCCCTTTAAACCTAACTTAAAGTTTTTCAAACTATAGCATCTTGATCCAACTTCAGGAATTTATTTGTTCCAATTTTGTGATTCTTGCATGCTAATGTAGCATCTCCTTTGCTATCATATTTATTTTTGACCTAATAATTTTTATTTGTGCAAGATTACATATTAATCTCATTTCAGTTGCGATATAACCCATCTAAATTTGATATCAAATGACCTAGTTTGGATATCTAATGACCTAGTTTGGGTATCTAATCATTTTTTTAGTCTCAGGCATGTTGTCGAGGGCTCTAAAATCCCTTGATTTTTTCAAAAAAAAAATATTTTTATTAAAACCCCTTGACTCTTTTTAAAAAATTTATTTTTATTCTTTGAAAAAAAAAGTTACAACAGATGGTAATTAAATCTTTTTGGTTTTTATTTTACATATTAAAAATGATTTTAAAAATAAAACTAATAGAATAACAATATATTTTAAGCAAGCAAAATGATATAATGATTAATCTTTTTATTGACCTGATCTACAAATGAGTTTTAAGTTTCGTTTTGGGCCCTTGTAACTGCGACAGTTGGAGTGTGGAGGAGATACACGGCCACACCCTAGTGTCAAAAGCCATTAAGTTGGAGCTTCTTGGGTTTTCCTTTGATAATTTATAATTTTAGTGCATGAAGAATATAAGAAGAAAAAAACCTAAATAATTACTTAACATATAAATTTCAAGTTTTGACATAATAAATATGTATTTTTTTATTAATTTTAATACATACGGTCTTGATGAAATCATATAATTCTCCATCCATTAGCTTAAATTAAGGATCAAGAGGCAGTGTGATAGTGACCAATTTGCCACCAATTAGCTTAAATCAAGGCCTTGTTTCTTTCACTTAGCACCATTTTGCTACCAATTTGCCGCTCATCTCTGTCAAATCACAAAACTCTCTCTCTCTCTCTCTGCTAAAAAAACTTAAAGAAGATCCAGCCAAAACAATAATAACAGGAGTTACTTTTCATCGTTGTTTTGATAGACACTTGGCAAGGCTAATCTAGTAATTTCAAATGAGCTGACTGCTTGACTTTGAGAGGGCGGAAGGGACAGATGCCTTGTTCGTTTGTCTGATGCTGGTGTGGTTGTGATTTTTTTAAAATATTTTTTTATTTAAAAATATATTAAAATAATATTTTTTTATTTAAAAAAATAAATTAATTTAAAAATATTAATATTATTTAAAATAAAAAATAAAAAAAATTAAATTTTTTTAAAACATAAAAATAAATATAAATAGCGTCTGAAACGTTTCCATGCCTATTATTATTTGAAAGATTTTGATGTCAGACACCATGTGTGAATGGTAGCCTCTACTTTAATGTTGGTAATAATACGTGCAATTAGAGTTATACTTCGAATATTCTGACCTACCCCTTCTTATTTTGGGAAATAAATTAATTGTTATTTATGATCATATATTACTTTATTATATGAATTAAAATAGCATTATGGGAACATTCTTGTAACTAATTAATCATCCGGATCATGTTTACTAAACTTGGTTAAGGAGATAATTCTCAAGTAATATGGATTAACTTGAGTTATATTGGCTATTTCAAGTTAATTAGAAAAAATTAAAAAGATATATTTTCAATTTTAATATTTTAAATAAAAAATTAAAAAATATTTTATATGAATATAAGTTATATATAATTATTTCACATGGAAAAAGTTAAGAAATTTCATATGTATATATATACACGCACTAGTGTGTGCATAAATATAGTCTCCAACCTAAATTTTTAATTTTATCTCTTAATTAATTTAATATTAAATAATAAAATTAAAAAATATATTATTAAAAGTAAGATCAAAAGATAATTTAAATCTACTTAAATTAATGTTTTAAACATTGTTTTTAAGTTATAAAGCTGAAATAACATAAGATAAAATAAATAAATTTAATTATAAAATTTAATTTTAAATTAATTAAATATTAAAAAATTTAATTTAAAAAATAAAATATTATTTCAATAAATAATATCCATAACTAAAATCTAATAATAATAATCTTCACATCTGACGAGACAACTACAGAGCAACACACCGCAAAATTAGACAGAAATAATAAATAGACAATACCAGCCAAGCATCACTACATACCTACCCAATCAAGCCTACTCATATCCACACCCTGCCAAGAAGAAGTCAAAAAAAAAATGTCCCTCAACACTTTCCTCCTCTGTCTCCTCCTCCTCCTCTCCTTCTCCGTCATCGCCCTTTCTGTAAGTTGCCCTCTTAAAACCACATAATACCATCTGCATCCCTTCAATTATTTTACCTCTTGACAGTTTCCTATTCATTTTTTCTGATCTCTTGCAGGATGAAGACTGCGTGTACACACTCTACATAAGAACAGGGTCCATCATCAAAGGTGGCACGGACTCCATCATAAGCGTGAGGTTCTACGACAAGTATGGTGACTACGTGGGGATCTCCAATATTGAAGCATGGGGAGGGTTGATGGAGCCTGGTCACGACTACTTTGAGAGGGGCGATTTGGACATTTTCAGTGGAAGAGCGCCGTGCTTGAGTTCACCGGTGTGTGCCCTGAACTTGACCTCCGATGGGACAGGGTCAGGTCATGGGTGGTATGTTAACTACGTGGAGGTGACCAAAACAGGAGTCCATGCGACTTGTTCACAGATGAAATTTACTATTGAGCAGTGGCTGGCTCTCGATACTTCACCTTATGAGTTAACTGCTATTAGGAATTATTGTGGTTATCCTGCTGATGATCGAGCTAAAACATCCGCTGCTTTAAGTTCTTCTTAGTTTTATTATTATTATTATTATTATATAGTGCTAATAAGAGGTGTCTGGTAGTTTGTATGTGGTGGATGTGGAATTGGATCAAAATTTCCTCTGATCATAAAAATGTTGTTACAATGTTGGCATCTGACATTTGCCGGTGTTTACTAGATAATTGGATTTGAATTTGATAATTTTTTTACTGGTTAATTATGTTTATTTGAATTAATTAATAGTTTTGCATTTATCAATATTGATGTTGATATGCTAGACTTCTACGAGGGTAATGGCCGTCTTAATAGTTTTAGGCGCTACATATATATATATATATATATATATATAAATAATTTGGAAAGTTATGTATATCTGCATAAATTATATTCATTTTCGACTACAGATACAATTTTTAGTTTTCTTATGAGGTGTAGAGAGTTTATGACCGTAGATCTCTTGCGATGTATATCACAGGGATCATTATTTTACTACTACTGTCATTAAATTAAATTAAGACACCACAAAACAACTTCGTAATAAACCCATAGCCAAAATAACTCACTAAAACATCATAAAACAACACGCCATACATCCAATGTAATAGGATAAGCTGCATCAATTTCTTACTTGTCCTAATCGAATATTTGGATTGGAAATAATAATTTTAATTGCATCTAGTAAATGCAAAAAAAAAGGTATTTTTATTTGGTAAAAAACAATTGTTTTAAAAATTGTTCTTTTTTTTCTTACCAAAAAAAACTAATTTCTTTTAATTTTAAAAATACTGGATTTATCAATTATGACATTATTTTGGAAGGAACTCTTTCTAAAAAAACAAATTTAATTTAATTTGACAGAATTTTGAAGCAATTACACGATAAAAAAAAAAAAAAAAACCGTGCACTTCGGTTAAAATTGATATCCTCTAGTCGCATGCTCACATGCTCTATATAATCCACTTCCAACTAATCAAAGTTTTCACATTCTTACAGCTCAAAAGAAGGGGAAAAAATGTCACTCCGCTTTCTCCTCCTCCCTCTCCTCCTCCTCCTTTCCATCTCCACCCTAGTATTTTCTGTAAGTTACTGATCTCTTAAACTCCCATTACACCCTCAAAATCCTTTTTCATCTTTTGATCACTTTTATCAATATAATTCTTGATTCACTTGCCCTTTTCTTGTCTTTTCCTTGTTTTTTTTTTTTGCTCTTGCAGGATGAAGACTGCGTATACACAATGTACGTCAGAACAGGATCCATCATCAAAGGAGGCACGGACTCCATCATAAGCGTGACACTGTACGACACCTATGGTTATGGCTTGCAGATCCCAGATCTTGAGAGATGGGGAGGGCTAATGGAGCCAGGCCACAACTACTTCGAGAGGGGCAATTTGGACATTTTCAGTGGGAGAGGACCATGTTTGAATGCCCCTGTGTGTGCCCTGAACTTGACCTCTGATGGGTCAGGTTCAGGCCATGGCTGGTACGTTAACTACGTGGAGGTGACGACAACAGGGGTCCATGCGGCTTGTTCACAAAAGAAGTTCGAGGTTGAGCAATGGCTGGCCCTTGATACTTCGCCTTATAGCTTAATTGCTTTTAGGGATTATTGTGATTATCTTGATGTTAAGAAATCCGCCGGAAGCTCTTCTATGTAATAGAGATTTTAACTTCAAGGTTAATTTTGTGTGTGTCTGGTAGATGGTTGTGTTGGATCGATCAACCTTTGACGATCTGTGATCATCATCTTTTGATGAGGAAAATAATCTGGACACATGTTCTTGATTATATATATTCAATAACATGGAAGTGAGGAGATCTTGTCTTGCTCGACATTATATATATGTATTGAAGCTGTCCAAAGCATTGTTCTTTTAATAATATGAGGATTTATAATGCTAATGAAGCTTGTTTTGAGATTAATCGTTATGAATTATGATGAATTAAGAAGATGATGATAGTTTAGGCTTTTGAATATTGTTCCAAGGGGCAACCAGTTAGATGCAGAGAACGTGGAGGTCTTTTTTTGTTTTTTATTTTTATTTTTATTTTTATTATTATTATT
>NW_011499860.1:268188-289364 GCF_000495115.2 Populus euphratica
ATATATATATATATATGAGATTGTACCAAATGACAGATCAAATTTATCTGTTCTCGGAATGAAATCGATTAAACCAAAATCAAAATCTACTCTAGTTGAATCCAAATCAAAACCATGTAGATTTGGACCGTTCATGCCATGTCAAAATTTCATCTAAATAACAGTGAAGTGGGTCACTTAGATTTACCGCGTTAGCTTTGACTGATTCACCCAGATTTAACTTTTTATGTTTTTCTTTTAAATTTATCTCATAACATTAATCAAGAAACTGCTTTGAAATTTGATCAATGTGATTACCCATTCTCTTTATTCTTTACCTTCTTTCTTTGACTTCCCTGCTTTTCTTTATTTTTACTCTGTTTTATTTGTTGATTTACATTATAGATATCCTTGCAGAGTTTCTAGTACAAGTATTTATTACTGGAGTTTCTGGTTCAATATCAAATTAGTACTTTTATTTATTTTTTATTTTATTTTATATATTTGGGTATCTATAAATAAACACTCTATGTATACATTCAGATAGATTAAAATGCATTATTGATTGAATAAAATAAACCCTAGTTCTCTTTAAGATCAAATGGGTCACCATTGTTCCGGTGATTTTGTGGGTTGCTCTATGTGTATAAAAAAAATGTATTTGATATTTTTATATTTTAAAAACTTTAATGAATGGACAAACAATCATTGAATTTGAAAATCTCAATGGTATATCAAATACGATTGTGGTGTTTTCTAAAACTATTTTTGTTTAAAAATATATTAAAATAATTTTTAAAATTTTTTAACATCTACAATATTAAAATTATAAAAAAAACATTAAAAACACAATAATTCTTTTTTTCAGAACAAATATATTTAAAAAAATATTCAAAAACATAAATTATCAAACTCTCAAACAAATTCATAACAAGCCAAGCCACCATGGACCATGTTAACTAGCAATCTACAACTCATGTTTACAACATTGATTCTCGACAGAAAATGAAGCTTTTTACATCATCCTTTCTTGGTGTTACTTTGCACTCTTAGAAGTCGCTTCAGTGTCATACATCTTTTCAAAAAAATTCACACAAGCATCAATCTATACCCAAAAAAACTAAGTCCTTTTACACCATGTCCTAAACCATGATGCCCGATCAGTGAGATTTCTTCCCTTAATCATAGCAGTTTCTTGTTTCTGATCTCAACCTTGTGCGTTCCATCTGCTGCATCAGGGTCAACGCTAGCCATAACTAGTCTCTCGTTTTTGGTTCTAGGCCTCATTGGTTCTGATAGCTGCTCTAGCGATTTCTTTCTACATTACACTGCTTGGCCTCGAGCTTCAAGCTGCAGCATCCAGTCCTTTCTGCTTCTTGAGCTGCTCCTTGGCCTCCATCAAGGCCCTGCCCACTTCTTCATCCTCCGGGGCTTCATTTTGCAACATCTCATAATCCTTGATTGAAACTTCCCATTTTCCCAACTATTTCAGTGAAGCAAACATTAGACATTATCAAACCAAAGTTGACATCATCTAAATTGCTGCAAAAAATAAAAGCTATCTATCACATGTCAAAACATGCTGTACAAACTAATGAAGCAAGCATTAGACATTATCAAACCAAATTTGACATCATCTAAATTGCTCCAAAAAATAAAAGCTATCCATCACATGTCAAAACATGCTGTACAAACTAAATATAGTCACCTTTGCATAGCAATCAGCTCTTCTCAGTCTGGCCTTTGCGTAACCTGGGCGCACAGTAAGGGCAGCGTTGCAATCCTCCACTGCTTTTTCATACTGGCCAAGCTTGGACCGGCAGGCAGCTCGATTGCATAACAACACTGAGTTGTAGGGATCATGCTCAAGTCCCTCACTATATGCATTACATGCCTCATAAAATTTTCCTGCCTTAAAAAGCTGGTTGCCATGTGATCGAGCTGCAGCTACAGCTTTAGCCTTTTTCAACACCGTATATGCTTCCTTGTTGTTAGAGTCAAGCCTTGTTGCTCGTTGTGCCGTGGCCAGAGCATCATCAAATCTGTTAATCCAGAGGTTAAAAGCTTTATTAACTCGATAAACAATAAGGACAATTAACCGATTCATTCCTTCAATTATATTGGGACTAAACTAGGTTAGCGCATAAAAGCTGGCATTAATTATTTCAATTAGACAGGCTCAGTTATAGTCAAATATATGTTTTGGCTAGAACGTGAACCCCATTAATAGTAGTCAACAATTGAAACCTGTCAAGTTCACGTGAGAAGTGTTCAACATATCATTAATTAACAATCTATAAGAAGATTTTTGAATAAAGCTGTGTTATTTCGCAAATACTTTTTACATCAGTTTTATTTTGCTAATTTTTAATTTTCTATACTAATAAGCGAAAATACCATTGAAAAGCATGTCTTTTGTTTAAAAAAAAAAAAACCTGCTTTTACCATAAAAGCTTAGGTGCAAAATCAAAGCATTTAACCCAAACAATCATTAGGGAATAGTTGAGCAAGTTGGTGACTGGTGGGTAAGTGGTCAGATTTTTCCTTGACTTTGTATGTGTTTTGGTTCCACTTTTTACCAGCAAAAATATGCCTTTTGAGCTGTTCCTCAACACCAGATTACAGCCATTCCTTTCTTTTTATTATTTAAGAGCCTATGCAATCATTTACTACGCTCTCATGCAAATTGACACCTCTAATGCAATTCTAATAATGTGTGACTATGTAACACAGATCACTAACCTGCCAATAGCCATGTCAACCTGAGCTCGTACCATTAACAAATTTGCGTTGCCAATTGGACCAAAAAATTGTGTACAGGCATCCACGTCAAAATTTGGACCCTTTTGCAATGCTTCGTCGGCCTCTTGGTGCCTATGAAGCTTTATCAAGGCCTCAGCTTGCAATGCATATATCTATATTAGACACACAACTAGTTTAGAAAGCATGGCAGTATTTAATATTTGAACGTGTTCAATGAAAACTAGGTGGATTACTTGCAGTGCTGAATCTGAACCAGCAGATATGGTAGCCGCAGTCTCCTTGATCAAGGTGTTCCAATCTCGATGTCTACGAGCCACATACCACATGTTGAGATGGGCTTGAAGAGCTTGAGCGTTTGAAATGTCAGCATGATCAGCTTCTGGCCCTGCACGTTTGTAGTGATATATAGCCTTTTCTGCCTCGCCTAATCTATGAACACATAAAAATTTCACCAATGGAAAGAAAAAACACCGTATAAAATTAGCATGGCACTAAATTGAATTAGAGTTCCCTGGCAATTAATGGTATTTTTTTTTTTACCTGAGATGCAAGTTTGCTAAACGATGATGAGCTCTATGATAATGGGGTTCAATTCGAATGGCTTCTCTGCACTCGAAAACTGCCTCGAGAATTTTACCTAGAGCTGTTAATGCTGCGCTTCTGTTGCTCCGATAAGAAGCCTTGTTAGGATCAATCGAGATTGCTGCATCATACAAAGCCAATGCCTCTGCAAAATTCCCATTCTTGTAATCCTCATTCCCCATAATTTTAAGCTGCTCAGGGTCCATTCTAGTAGAGAGAGCCCTGCATAAAGAACCGGCAGCAGGCTGCGCACCTACGTTTGGTTTCTCTTCATTCTGTTTCTTCACTACATTTCCCATTACACTATTTGGGTATTTCCCATTAGGAGTTGCAACGTCTTCTCTTGCGGTCTTAGGAAGGTAATCAAGAACATCACGAGAAGTCGTATTTCCTCCCCCCCCTCCCTGCCTCAAGTTGCCTAAATTGCCAAGGAGCATCACATTGCTGGATGAAGCACGAACAAGCGTGCTGCTTCCTTTAGATTTCTGATGATCAGAGATATAGCTTTCGAGCTCACCCGAAAGACCAACTGCCTCCTTAGGAACCCTCCTACCATGTTTAACATGAGCATTTTGATTACCATAACCTTGATTTTGATTAGCATGACCTTGATCAGATGATATTTTGGTTGCGTCCTCTTGAAGTTTTCTACCGTAGTTTTGGTTCTTTGAAGGAGGGATCTTGGGATGCATGGGAGCTTTTGTGATAGATTTTCGCTGCTCTTCTGCTATGCCAGACGGATTGCCTAGAAATGCAGCCTCATCTGAGCCACTCCTTCGCCTCTTTGGCGTGCTAGGTGTTTTGGTGAAATTGGCTGCATTCATTGTACTAATTGAACCCGTGGATGTTGATCTTCTTGGCCAAAAAACTCTTCGACCAAAAACCGCTGAAAATAGGCCGCAACCTGCAGATTTCTTTTCGGGCGACAAGTCTCCCATATTCTTTTATGACCTTTGAGCCTCTCTCCTCAAGTCTTACAGGCAATGCAGCTTCTATGGTAGAGAAGGTTGGCACATTTTTAAACCAACAAAGACACAGAACATTGCTAGCTATTTAGCTATGAAGACAATATTGAAACATTATGATTGAGAGACATTGAAAACAAATTATCCATATATAAATACATATATATCATGGGCTTTGCCAGTCAGGAAGATTGAACCCTGCCTAAATCCAGGAAAAAAGAAAGAGAGAATGAATGGACGTGGGGTTTGAAAATAGCTAGCTCCAGGAGATGGATTGCAAGGGCCCCTGAAGCGGCTGCAAGGACATAGAATCTCTTTGATTTCGCTCTCTTTCTGTTACAGACAAGACATGAAATGGCGTGATGAATGTGGGGGGAAAATTTGTAAATTTCTTTACCAAAAGGAGCACACTAATTTACAGTTGGTATAGTTTTATTAAACTTTAAAGGGGGAAGATGGTCTTGATTCTTCAATTTTTTGTTCTCTTTTATTTCATGTTTCGTGTGTGGTGGAAAAGGGGGGAACCAAGAGACCCGGTCCTTTATGAAACGTAGATCTCTAAAATTTTAGCAAAGAAAAGAGGTGTGTTTCCTTGCCTTTGCTCTACATTTGGCATGAATATTCTTAAAATACTGTCTGTTTTTATTCTTAAAAGAATTTAAATTTTATTTTAAATTAATTTGTATTTTCAATTGTTTTAATATCTAATATCAAAAATATATTTTTTAATATATTTTCAAGTAAAAAAATACTTAAAAATCAATTTTTATTACACTCTCAAGCATCCCAAAAAAAACAATTTTTATTACACTCTCAAGCATCCCAAAACCAAAGACATGTAAATCAAAAAAACAAACGAATAATTTGTACCAAGACAAGTTCTCAAGCATCCCAAATACATTGTATGTGATTGATATGGATTTGAGAAACGTTGGATTGGACTAATTTGCTCGAAAATAAATGCAAATTCCTATAATCAGAGCAACACTTTACCGTGATTTGTTTGCCCCAGCCCACATAAAGGCACGGACGTAAAAAATCACATCACTACTGTACATCACGGACGTAAATCAAGGTCCCTTGCCAACCATCCAGTAATATTACATAATCACAAAAAAAAGAAAAAAAACCCAATAAAGAATTGGGATTATGGGGAAGAGAAGGCATAGTTTCCAAGAGCCTCCTCTTTTTCTTTACAGCCAATGGAGGCGTGCTGCTGATAAAGAGCAATAGAGGTGGGCACGTTGGCATATTTGAGGCTTTGAGCATTGCACGTATCATAGAAGCTAGTCAGCTACATTTTGTAAACCACCTCCTAGTTATGTATGTGCTAATTAATTAATTAATACTCTATTCTAAAGGGAAAAGAAATCCACCGACATAGAATATTAAGATTAGGGTCTATATGCAAGTGAGGTTCTGGTTTAGTGGTGGGAGGGATACCACTACGATAGACCAAAAAAATTCTATAAGGGTAGATAGGATCAAGTCAGTGAAGGCAACCAACTAACCTGAAGGGTCAATGTCAAGGGTTCAAGCGCCTGCAACAACTAGAATAAATCTTGTTTGTCCCCTTCCTTCGTACCTGGATTCGAACCTTATCATGTACACCTGTTATCCCGCGGTATCTTACTTGCTCATTGGGCTTGCAGGATATTCAGTGGGCTGTGGGGATTTGTTAAATATTTATATATAAAAAAAATAATAGGAAGGTCGTTTCCTAACAGCATAGCAATGTCTTTGTGGGACACCTGACGCGCACACAGAGAGTAAATTACATGAATATATAATATTTTATTTTTTATTTGCAGATTGGTTTGATGTGTTAAATATTATTTTAATATATTTTTAAATAAAAAATCATCATTACTATAATTTTAAATATATCCTGAAAGTTGCCCTACTTTTTAGTTGGGAAATTGAGTTGATATAAATCTATTTCATTGTTTTTGTTTTATTTTTGTGAGTTATTTATATTAGATTGTTTTAATTGATGTACTGGAATTAATAATTAGATTTATGTTTTTTGTTTTATGAGACAATTTTGATGAATTAATAAATTAACATACTATTCATACTTTAAATTTTCTCTTTCCCTGCTTTTAATTTTCTTTACCTTTTTTTTTTCAGCATCAATTTAGTATTATAACATATGCTTTTAATTGTTTCAATAATTAATCAATCTCTTAGGAATTTTGTAAATTCTCAAAATTCAACACAGTTTCCAAACTTAGAAATTTTGCAGAATCATCATGAACAATTGATTTTGAAAAAAAAAATCATTCATCTTCTAACATAGATTCAACAACCCTGCTTATTTAGGAACATAGTCCAACTAGTATTTTAAAAAAATTTAAAATTAATATTTTTTATTGTTTAGACGTACTAATATAAAAATAATTTTTAAAAAGTAAACAAATTAATATTTTAATATATTTTTAAATAAAAAATATTTTAAATTACAATTTCTATCACAATTCCGAAGCCAAGTAACCAACGTCCACCAGCCGCAACAAACACAGACTAGTCTACCGCCACCACAACTGTTAAAGATCAACTATCAATAGTAGAGGACGTTATCCTTGCACAGCCACCAAAAAGCTGATCGGGCTACTCCAGTAGGGTCTCCACGACAATTCTCTAGCCAGCACCTCCAACACTTCAGGTCTTCTCCACTACGACAACGACTGCAACACACAAACAGCCTTTCTCCCCTTATTTTGGCAACGAACACCAGTCCCTCCACCTGGTGCAACCAACACAACATATTGACAATGATCAAGATTGGTGCCATCATGGCAGCCAGTTCATACCAATAGCAGCAGATCAAGACCAGGGTCCCAGTCTCTCAAGGCAGAGTAATTGACTTATCCAGCGTCATTACCATATCAGCATATACTGTCACGCTGGCCAGAACTGCCATGACAGCACCACATCGGCTAGCATTGACATGTCAGTGCCACACAAGTAGTCTTCGTGGTTTCATTAGTCTTTGCCACGTCAGCAGTAGTAACTTCCAGCATATTCCATTACAATCTGGTTTGTACGCCTCTACAGAAATAAAATAAAAATAAAAATAAAAAATAACCATTGAATATCATTATTAGTAATATATTTTGGTTTGTTTGCCAAGAATTAACATTAATATTTTTTTTTTTGACTGCACATAAAAATATAGCACGTCCTTAATTTTTTTGTTTATTTATTTATTAATATTGAATATATGATTTTCTTAACTAATTATAGAGCTTGGCTAAATTTGTCGGAAAATTTAAACATTGTGTTTGGACCAGTTATTTGTATTTAGAGGACTAACATTAGTTATTTACAATTTTTCTTGGTTTAATATGATTTTGTTTAGTATCTAAAATAAACAAATAATTAAATATTAACTTTAATTTTATATTATGTTTTACTTACAATTGTTGTTTGCGATCTTAGTCACATTTTAAATTAATAATGTATGTATTTATAAAATAGTAGCCTAGTACACAATCTAGAACTCACAATTACTATAAATTCAAGTTGTAGTAATGTTTTTATGGATATACAAGAGCTATTATAGTTTATGCGAGTTAATATGAATAGCATGTCCACACAAATAATTATAAAAACTTTACAAATAAAACAATTTAGTGATGGCATGCATTCTAATGATAACCAAAGGCACCATCAAAGGCCAATTCCCTATAGAAACTACCAACATAATAGATAATTATCATGACTATGATGATCTTGATAATTGACTCGTGAAACATATTAAACTAGAAATCCTAACTTTTAAGGGTTAATTTAATTTATGGATCTTTGATGGGTAGATCTGTGACATAAATCATTTCTTTAACTAGTATAATTAATCTAAGATTAGAAGGGTGAAATTTACAAAAATAAAACTTAGTGGTACTACTTTGCTCTATTAGAAAAATGTATTAGAGTTTTTGACAAAAAGAAGTCAACATCTTATTACTTATTGAGTTAAGATAAAAACTATGTTAGAAAAAAGATAATTATCTCATTCTTATATAAAAAAAATGACCAGTGAGACAAAAAAGTAAATATGTTCATTAATATATGATATAATTTGATAAGTATAGAATAAGATATACACTTAAAAAGAATGAAACAATGACTCGAAATAAATTTTAGAAAACATGAATAATGATCTTAGAAGAGAAGTTATACTTGAAAGTACATCCCCCTTTAACAAAGCTTATATTTTATCAAAACTATAAATTAATTATTAAAATTCAGTGAATATTTTAAAATTATACTATTTATTTATTTATTTTCATTTTATAAGATAATTTTGTTGACTTGATAAAATACATACCAGTCCTCTTCAAAATTCTCTTCTTCCTATTTTTTTTTCTCTGCTTTTAATTCTTGGTTTCCTTCTTTCCTTCTCTGCTTTTAATTTTCCTCATGTTTTTTGTTCGGCATCACGTGTCCTTTCAATGGAAGTAGAAATTCAGTCTAAAAAAGCACATACAGCAAAGTCTTACCCTTATTTCTCGATTGAATGGACCACACCATTCTCCAGTACAAACCGGCACAAGAACGTTGTCTTAGACGTTGAAATTCATAGTTTGAATATAGTTAAATATACTTCCTCAAGGAATGCTGGATAGTTGAAGAGAATAATCAAAGATTTACATTCTGCCTGAGACTATCAAATGCTACCTCATTTTTCACTGTTTCGAATAGCAAAAAATCATTACCTTCTTTCAAAAGTCATGGATTTGGAAATGTTCATCCCTGACGCTACAACTATATTTTGAGAAATTAGAAGAAAAGAATGGGAATGTGAGTTAGACGCCTTGAAAAATACAAAATTCCCAGAAGAACAAGAGCACATCAAAATTTTCAAAACAATCAAGCCGAGGTTCTCTTCAATTCCTTTTGTATTGCTTCTGATAGCTCCTCTGCATTATACTCGACGCCAAAGCATCTTACCACCTCCATGTTGGGATTGATGAAATACCTGCATGTTTTAAAATTCATAAAATCCACTTCGTGATCAAGCCAAAGAGGAAGAAAGAACTAAAAAATGAGAAGAAAGCAGTAGTTGAGCTTGGGGCTTACATGTCATGAGAAGACTCAACAAGATAATCTTCTCCTTCCTCTTCAATTTTCCTAAAATAAACACGGTACTCTTGTGCCATCTGCCTTATAGCACCCACAGATCCTGTTAATCCTACTATTCTTGGTTCAAACTCTGCAGTCATTCAAAGTTCATTAATACATGTTAACCACAGCCAGTGATCACAACATAACTAATGGATTGTATGAAACATGTGCAGTAGCAAGTATAAGACTGGCCTTTAAGGTAAGCACGAAGATGCGAGGGATTGTCACGCTGAGGATCAAGTGTGACAAACACTGGCAAAACCTTGAGATTCGCTTTAAACTCTAGATCCATATAAGATACAGATGTAAGATATACAATCCCCCCACCCAAAATAAACAAAAAGGAAAGAGGGAAAAAAAAATGCTGATTAATGCATCAGACCTAATGTGTTTATGGCCTTGGCCATCACTTTCAGTTGCTCAGGCCCGACATCAGGGGAGGATGTATAGCCAAAGTACAGCAAGACCCAATTTCCTAGAAAGTCTTTCCCAGTAACTACTTTATCCTCTGTGTTAATTAGGGTGAACGGACCACCAATAGTTGGACCCTTGACATTGCCACGATCACTGCCTTGACCTGACCAATATACAGAAAAAATACAATTAAAAATGTGGGAGAACAAGGTTAAAAAAAGTCCTAAACAAGCTGCTTTGCACCTGGTGTTACCACCACATGACCACTTTTGGTTATGTTCACCATTTCTTTTCAGAAAGAAGACTATCAAGCACCAATTGATCTTCCAGAAGCAGAAGCTCAGTGTTTAGTAAACATGATTGTTACCCCAACAATAGCCTTTATTTTGATGACTACCATACAGTAGCTAACAACATGGTGAACAAATCTCTAGTCATAGAGATGACAGAGCACAGGTTCAGTATTCCATCCTAAATACATTCCATTCCAAGATGAAGCCAACCAGACAATAGGTGTACCAGTGTAAGGTTAAATAGTGCAACATTTTGAGCCACACAACTCAGAGAGCCTGGACAGTGATGATTACTCAGAAAGTTTGAAGGAGAATGTCAGTGACACTCTTTCGAGTATAAAATATTTATTTGGGCCACCACTAGTTATATTTTTTTTGCTTATGGATGATCTCAGTGGGTCTTGCAACCCATTTATGTTTGTTGTGATCAAGTTTGGGTTCCTCATTTTGACGCCAAAAAACATGACAAGGAACCATTTGTTTTGCATATCAGCAGCCTAACATGTATCCCATAATTCTTTTGTCAGATTATTTCTTTGAAGAATGTGAGGTGAAATGCAATTTGGTGAAGTGTTTTACTTGTTTTATGTTCAAGTTTCTTAAGAACTCGGTGAAAGCAATGGAACCCAGAACAATATGAATTCAAAAGTGATCAATTGGTTTAAGCAATCAATAAATATAATGCCAAAGCACAATATTTGAACCTCAAAAAAAGAAAAAAGAAAAAGGATGCGGCCACCAAGAGGATTGATTTGACTTTTCTTTGTTAATCCTGATGGTGTAGTGCAGTAACTCTTCTTTCTTAAGATTCAATAGAACCAGACCCAATTGAAAGCACTGTGTTCCCCTAAAAGGTTGCACCTATTTTAACGGCATCTTGATAACAAAGAGCACAAGTGAGTTTATAGGTTGATAGGCAGTTCCAGTCCAGCAAAATGTGCTCAGGGTAAATTTCAATAACAAATAAAGTTCAGCAAATATTGCATGAATGAAATATTATTATTAAAAAAAAAAAAAGCCCTTCAAACCACTGTAATAAGATACTGCTGAACAAGGAAATGTTAAGTAATTATTATCCAGGATTGGCTCATATTAATCATAAATGATCACAGAATTTTCCTCTTTGAGATGCATGACGAAAAACCAAAACATTAAATATCTCCATCTAAGAAACCAAGAAGAAATCAGCCCATGTTTGAAACCAACAAGCACAAAATGTTGAAGTGACAAATATTTTCTTGCAAATAAAATTCCAGATTCATTACAGACAGTCGGTTGATAATACTAAAACATAGAATGTACCTTTTGGAACTGCTCGCCTCTCATCATTATAATGCACAAAAGCTGCCAATCCAGCAAATCCGAGTATAGCAGCTGGCTGCAAGATTACACATTTTAAAAACATTTATAGTTTTGACTACAGAATCCACCTCCTTTTAATAATAAAAAAAAAACAAACAAACAATCAAAATCTACCATATTCTAAAAATGGCACATCAAATGGAGAACCAACACATATCAATTAGCGATAATGAAGGGGCTAGGCAGCATACAATGGCATAGGAGCGAGGAACCCGTGATTCGACTTGTACTTGTTCTACAAGACGACCATCCAGCTTCCCGTTATTCTGTCTTGTTGATTTTGAAAGATTACTCGATTGAACCCTCTTAGATGGACCAAGCCTACACCAATGATTCACATATAATCAAAAGGCCCCAAAAATAAACAGAGAAAACTAATAACATCACAAAATTCAGAGAAAAAAATAACTAACAATTGTCTTTGAAATCATCCTTTAAATGTAAAGAAAAGACTTTTACTAAATAATGCTAAACTAGACACCATCATAAGAAAAACCCAACAATCCTTAAAGAATGAAAAGTAAACAGAACTACACAGAGTTCAATTCCAGAAGTATATAAATAAAAACTAAAATGCATTCCTGTAATCTAAGCCCTAAACCCTTCCAAGAAAACCCATTTGCTTATACATGAAAAGAAAGAAAAAAAAAAAGAGTTTCTACTACGCCAGGAACTGGTAATTGCTGCATACCAAAGCTTCTTGATTATCCAGAGAAAAATAACAAAAACAGGAGGAGAAAAAAATAGGTTTAAGGAGTTTAAGAGAGAGGGACCTTTGAAGTAGATTGAGAGCCTGTCTTGGGCGGTATATGGAGGAAAAGGAAAGAAAGCGAGAAATGGGCATAATTATTTATTTATTTTATTACAGGAATTGGTTTCTGGTTTCTTTTCTTGTTGAGCTTAAAATTGAAAAAGGGCATGTGGATTTCCTACCAAGAAAAACTCGAGCTTGATTGTTTTTTTTTTTAAAAAAAAGAAAGAAAAGAAGAAGCCTTGTTGACCTCACCTCCTCTGAGCTTTCTAATTCTGCGCCAATGAGGCTTAAGCCTTAAGCCAAGAAATCATCCATGTTGATTTGGTTTTGTAGTAATTCTGTTTCTAGATTCTAATATTGCTAATCAAAGCCAAACTTAAAGTTTTGGGTTAAGGCCCTTTATCTGCCTGGCCTTATTACCTTTTTTTCCCCTTCCTTGAGAATAACGAGATGTCGACGAGCAAGTAATACAAAGCAATTTTGGCGCTCTAACTTACTTGTCCAGGTTAATTAGTGATTTGATAGCTTTTGATTATTATTCTAAAAAAAATAAAAATAGAAATAAAATTTATACAAATAAAATAATAGTTTTTATATTTTATTTAGTTATAATAAATAAGATAAAATAAAATATAAAAAAATTTATTTTATTCTTAAAATGTAGTAATGTAAACTGAAAAGTAATTAGATATTATTTTGTTTATTTTAGTTTATTTTAAATGTTAAAATTAATAATATTATAATATTTATAATTATAAAACTAGGATTAATTAGATAAGTTTGAAATTGAACTGATTTATAATGATTTATAATATAAATTTATTTAATTTTAAAAAGTAATAGAGGAAGATTAATTCGACCTAACTCGGGTTAACCTGAGATAAAATAAGAATAAAAAATTTATGAACTTTTTTGAAATTTATTTTTGATTAAAATAGAGTTATTTTAATTATTAAAAAAAATAAAAAAAAATGCTTTTTAATTAACTCAATTTAACTTGTTAAATTTATGATTTGTGTTATCAGATGGTAATAATTTTATAAAAAAAATAAAAAAAATTATGAAATTTAATTTTTTATTAAATTAATATTAAAAAAATAAAATAAAATAATTAATTAGAAAGAAAATCATAAATAGACATCTCGAGTGAATTTGAATTCACTTGTCCGAGTTTAGCCTACTTTGACACTGTTATTGGTTTCCACTTCCTCCGTTCGCACAGATAAGTAAATGCCTAATCTTCATCTTGTGATTAGCACCGGCAAGATTTAGGCTTTTGGGGGCAGATAGCAGTGCAATTCTTTATAGTTCTGCATCTGTATAATCTTTTGTGATCTTCCGTTAATGCTAATTGCAACCTTTCATCCACAAATTCATCCCGACTGTTACACAGAATTTTTTTTTTTTTTTTTTTGATAATATCATAATGTTTTAGTAAAATCGAAGGAGCCCTTTTGCATCAGATGATTTAAATGAAATGGTGAATATCAAATTAATGATCTTGAACGCGTATATAGATAGCAATTGATGCGAAGGGCTGCAAGAAAAACAAGTTACCACTCACAGATCCATCGATAAGCTTGGAGCAAAGGAGCAGGTCCAAGGAAATCCATGGGGTTCCACCAATACGACAGGCATGAAGCACTGCAACAAGCACAAAGGATACACTCAGGTGCCTTTGTTGTCTAGGAACGAGACACTGCAACAAGCACTTCAGCTGACGATGTTACGAGGAAAGGCTAGCAATAGTGAACTTAGAAATTAAAGACTTGTAAAATAAAGAAAGGGGGGATTGTCGAAGCAGAAAAGATGGTGTTATCCATACTTGTACTGCAGGTAGAGGATGGTGAGATCGACAAAAAGATCTCTGATCCCCTCGCTGGTGGCTGCATCGACGGGCCTAAGGCAGGCCACAATGTGAGTCCCATCAACATTCATGGCACATGAACCACATATCCCTGCCCTGCATGACAAGAGTTGAATCATCCTCTGCTTTTATCTTCTGTAACACATTCAACACCTTATACATACCAACACGACGATAATTATTTTCAACTGCTAAACCGGGTGCTATCAAAATACACCCCAAAAGAGACTCGAGAATCTCTAACAAAGTTGATTAAGAGGATATTCCACTGCTCAATCTTTATATTTATCAATGAAATTTTTTGTTAATATTTATATTATCATTTTATTAATAATTAATTTAGCAACAAAATAATCGACATCAATGCCCCGTCAATGAGTTTTTTATCGGTAATTTTTTATCAGTCAATAAGTCCATTAATAATAAAAAAAAATATTATTACCAATAAATTTATTAACTAAAAAGACACACAAAAAAATTTATCCGTTTCATTCTATCAATATTTTCTTCAAAAAAATACAGTATATAATTTCATTGGTAATTATTTTAAAAAACTATAAAATAATTAAATTAATATAAATCAAGACTCTATAATACTCAAAACGCTCGGGGGGGAGAAAATTATATGAAAAAAATCCTACAATAATATTCATACAATTATTAAAAATAAAAATAATTAAAAATAAAATAAAAATATATATACCGAAAAAAATAAAAAAATAAAATAAAAAATAAAAATTTTATCTTAATGTGGTTACAAGTGAAGTAAAGAAGAAAAAAATCATAAAGTGTATTAATTAAAAAAATTAAAAAGAAAAAAAAATGAGAAGAATACATATATGAGCATGGAGGAGAAAAGAAGAAGTTGAGAAGAAAAAATAAATAAATATTGATGTTTTTAACATATAGAGAAGAAGAAAAAGAAGAACAAAGGAGTTTTGTTTGTTGTGAAATCATGTATTCTAGGCTTTTTATTGGAGCGTTTTACTAACGAATAATTATATATTAATATTTTTAATTATTTTGTTGGTGATTTCATCTGTAATATTTAATTAAAATTTTAATTTAATAAAAAAATTTCAGAAACCGTCAAATATCATCAATGACTTTCAATCCGTCGATGATTTCGCCTATAATATTTAATTTAAATTTTTAATTTAATTAAAAAAATTCATAAAATCACTAAATAACACCAAAGACTTTTCAATCCATTGATTTTGTGTGTAAAGAATAGCAATTACTAGTGCTATTGAAAATGAACAGTTTCAGAGCTTTCTAGAAAAAAATGACGGACTTTTTCGTTGATAATTCCCTTTATAATTGACATGATAAATAGTGTTTAAAATTTACCAATGATTTTACAAATAAAATTTATTCTATTTGTAATTCTGTTAGTAAAAATAACATATCATTATTTTTTTATTTTATTTTAATTATTTTTTTCACTGTAATTCTTCTTATATATACAGATGAAATATTTTTATCAATAAAATCTATTAAAAATTTATCAGTTTTAGTACTTTTATCTGTATTTATTAATATTTTTATTGATAAAATCTCTTAAAAATTTATCAATTTTAGTACTTTTATTTATATTTATTAATTTTTTAAGTAGTGCTAGAAGGAAGAAAACGTGTGGAAATGTACCACAGCATTTGGATAGGTCTACCAGGTGAGAATGGAGATGAGATAAGGTTTCTGGTAGGGATTATCAGGGCTCCATCTATAAATTCTGAACTCCTTGATTAGCCTTTTGATGTTATTTGTTACTGTACCATTTGTCTCCACGGTTTCTTGTGAATGTTGTTGTCCCGCAGGGTCGTCTTCTACCATTGGAAGGCCTTGCTTCTTAGAGTCTCCCTTGCCGAGCACACGGGCTGCCTTGCTGTAGCCATTGCGCAACCAGCTGCTCTCCGACGTCTATCTGTCTGTCAAATGAATTACAACCGATCGAATAAGGATGCCAGCTTAAAGATTTTTTCTTTTTTTTCATGTCTAGAGACAAGTTGTTATATGTATATTTTTTTTAAAAACGCGTGGCAATGTAACTTACTGTGGAGTGTTTGACAATAAAATAGTAATTAATTTTTAAAGTATTTTTTTTTAATTTGAAAATGTATTAAAATAATATATTTTTTATTTTTAATATCATGGTATCAAAATAATCTAACAACACTAAAAAAATATTAATTTTAAAATACAAAAATAAATATACTCTGTACTCATACTGTACTCACAACCAAACAGCCTACAATAGTTCTATTTTTCACCGGAAAATTAATAATTGTTTATGATTTCAACATTTTCGTCCTTAAACCATAAGATAAACAATTAAAAAAAAAACATTTTTCAATTTTAATATTAAACACCCAATTAGCGGCAGGGAGGGACCTGCATTGAAGTTAATGGCATCTCAAAACTTAGAAGATTTTACATTTTAGTCCTAAGATTTTGAAAAATTTTATTTTTATTTTTCAGTTTTACAACTGGCCCTCGTCTACATGCAGTTCAAAGCTGGCTCTAGAAGAGGTTGGTCCAACAGCTCCGTAGCTCGAGTTTTCCATCTTCAAAAAAGCAATTACTTTCTTATTTTTCCTTTCAGTCTACAATTTCTGGTTCCACATCTGATTAGCAGATTTCATATTAGCTGCGGATAAGTTTAGTTCGAGTCTGTAAAATATCTAAAAAATCAGAGAAAGAAAGCTTTGAATTACTCTCGGGCTTTGAACAAGAGACTAGACCTTCAAGTTTTCATGAGAATTAACACTACGGGTTGAGTGTCAAGACTCTTGGGCCTGCATATACTAAGGATCAACGATTATGGTGTTTAGCTAGTATGGGCTTTAGCCTCGTAATGGTGGAAACAAATTGCTGCTGCGGCCTGCAAGCCTGCGCCTTCAGCAAATGACAAGGCTTTGTTGTCCCATGTCTGTGTCGTTGACCACATTTTTGTCAGCAAATTTGCTAGAAGATCAAGAGGTCAGAGCCTAGGATCCAGTGTTGGAGACTTGCGGGCGAAAGACAATTCAACTGTCAAAGGTTACAACTCCTTGAACGAAAGCACAACTTATGGCACACAAAGCTCCAACAAAGAACATCAATGGGACCATTTGACCAGCACCATCTTTATGGACTTTTGTGATGTTTGACCCAAACCCACCGCTCCTCCATCTTGAATCTTCAAACATGGACGCCTCAACTAAAACTCTAAATTGTTACTTTAAAACTAAACTGACTCGTGATATATAATTTACAATTTGAAGCCATGCTGATATGGAATGGAAAGAGTATATATGGGCAATATGATGCAACTCAAAGGGGAAAAAACAAAAAAAAAGTTAGATTGTTAGAATTTGTTAGCAAAATTTTGGGTTGTAGATGGATTTGGGCTTGGAGCTGTCTGATTTTTATGCCTGTTTCGACTAATACTTGCATGATGAGGAACAAAAAGGAATGGTCAATTTGTTTTGGTAGGTGTCAATTATATTCCTACTCAAAATTGACAGGACTGCTGTTACTGTTAGGTTGAAGAATATCTAGCTCTAACATTGCTTTCATATTTATCGTGTCAATTGATCAATTTTCATGTCCAGAACACGGCAGGCATCCAGTCATTAGGAGCTATTAGTATTACTGTTCAAACCCTAGGAATTTCCTCGTGTGAAGCATGTTTATTAAAACCCATTCCTCTTGCTGGGATCATCTTTCAAACACGTAATTGAAAACCAATTTAGATTTTAATTTAATCATTTTTCAATATTGATCGATAACCTGATGCAATGGATACATGAAAACCAAATTTATTTATTTTTTAAAAAAAAGAACATTGTTTGAAAAGGAAAAAAAAAACAATTGACGGAATTGATTTGGTGATCCGTGAATTGGCTAGATTACACAGTGACCCGACCGTTTTATAAAATCAAACTCGAGTCCGGTTCACAAACATGCTGTGGAGTGCGGGAGAAATTTGGTGTGCGGTTCCTTTCTTCCTGTGGGTGGGCCCAGGCCTGGAGCTAATTTCTGTCAATAAGCAACATTACATGACAAGTAAAATTGACCGGGTTATGTGTAAGACGATGGCTCATTAATTAGAGAGAAGAGAGGGTCAGCAAGAAGACAACACCGGCAAATACCTACGATTATAGGGTATTAAATTTGGATTTAATAAGTTTTCTTATTATTTTATCTAAATTCAATCAGAAATCAGTATTATAGACGCACAAGGCTATCAGCTTTTATATATACAATATATTGGTGGTGGTGGTGGTGATCAACAAGGACATGGTAAATCAGGCTAACCTGCTACGCAGTTGACCTCAAAAAAATATGATGAAATCATCAGATATTCTAGCAAGGATTATACTATTTAAAAAAGGAGAGTTAGAAGAGGGAAAGTGGTGTCTAATCATACATGTAATGCAAGCAATGTAAAACTAGATCAGCTGCCTTGTTGGGGTTAGGTAAAGTATGATATTGAAATTTAGATGCAATTTCAGGATTTTTATCATATTATCTTCTTCTCTGCAAATTTTTTTTTTTCCCAGGAAAGAGTATTCTCAAGAATATGTCATTTTCATCCCCTTCTGATTTTCTCTGGTCCAACAAGCATATTTTTTATGGAACAAAATAAAATGCGTCTCTCTCTGTGTGTATATGATTCCATATGTATTAGAATTTCGACTAGAAAATAGAAATATGATTCCATGCGTGTTTTGAGTTCACAATATTTTATGTTTAGATTTCTTGAGAAGTTCCTTTTTATCTCTTGTAGGGTTACAGATACAACTAATATTGAAGTGGGATAATTCAAAATATATCTTTTTGGTTATTTGTATTCTGGATGGCCGGTGCAAATTGGTCCTGGAAATGAGAGAGAGAGAGAGAGAGGAAGACGAAGAAGAAGAAGTCTATAAGGACAGGAGAAGATATTCGTAAAGTGGTATTGGACGACAAATTCTGATTAAGGGAATATAACTAGAGAACGAGAATGTAATGCATCGCTGGAACTGCGTACACAGCTCGACACAGCTGTGTTGGAATATAAAATTCAAAGAAGAAGAAGAAAAACAGAGAGAGAGAAAGAAATTCTACCATTAATTAATTATTAACATCAATTGACAAAACACTAGAGTTTTCGGCTAAATCACTGTAACAACAACCATAATTGTACTCGTGTATTTTGTTTTAGATACAAAATCTTTTTCTTAGATGAACAGGATTAAATTTTATTATAAGATGAAGCTTTTTTTTTTTGTATGAGTGCGGTCCAAACAAAGCCCAGTTAAAATTTAAAAGAAAAAATTCTGACCAGACTATATACATGAAAACTTTAATGATTAATTATCATCGATTCAAATTAATTTATTAAATTTATTATTTAAATTATAAATTCTAATTAGTTTAATAATATTTTATTTATATAATAAAAAATAATTTAATATTAAACTATAAAATTAAAAATATAATAAAAAAAATTTATCAAAAACCCACCACTAAAGATTTTTCTAATAAAAAACAGATGAACTTAAGTGCAAAGTTTGAATTAGTATATTGGGATCTTATAAAAAAAATATCATTATTAAATTCTTATTATTAAATAAAATTTATTTATATCAAGTTTGATTATTTTTATTATTAATATTGTAATAGCTAATTATTTTCTCTTTCTAACTCTAATATTGAAAAATAAATAAAATAAAATTTTAACGTAATAGCTAATTATTTTTTCTTTCTAACTCTAATATTGATAAATAAATAAAATAAAATTTTAAATTTAAACAAACTATCATTGGAGTTGAGCCATTAAAATTTAATTTTAAAGCGTAAAAAAAATCAATTGAAAAAATATAATAAAATAGGAGATTCACTGGTTATATAAATACAGTGACAAACCTTGTACTTTTTTTTTATGAACAGTGAAGAAAGTAACTCGTACACTAGTTGATTTTTAGTTTTTGGTAGGAATAATAGCACCTCTTGCCTCATCTACTTCTTTTTGGTTCTCATTTATCTTTCGACAGTGGAGACAGAAATCTGTCTCCATTCCAGTGTACTACAATGCTAACGTTTAATGCTTTTGTATTTTTATTTTTTTACAAGGTATTATAATTTTTATACTTGTATATAATTATATAGAGAGGGGCATTCTATTGTAATTATATTATGACTATATTTTAGAGTAATATTATAATTTCTTTTAGTAATGTAATAAAAAATATCATTGGAAGTTTTGCTAATGTTTTTTTAGTAGAAAAAATAATTTAAATCATTTGATGATTAATTTGATGTGACTCGTTTGACTGATAGGTTTCAAAATAACGCGAATAATTAATAAAAAATTAATTTAATTTAAAATAAATATTCAAAATAAGATTCTTTATAAATATTAAGATAAAAAAATATATTGAATTGATTTATATCAATTCAAGTTAATTTTTTCCAATTCACATGCTAAGTCACGAGACTATAATAATCTTATAAAAAATAAATTATAAAATTTAATTTTCAATAAATTCTTTTAATCAATTAATAAAAAAAATACTTAAATGAACTCAAGTTTACCTATTAAACTTGTGATCTAATTCAATAAACTAAAATAACCTAACAGAAAAAAATAAAAAAAAATAATAAATTCTAATGAAATTAAAAAAATAATTTAAAAACGACTCGAGTCAACTTGCATTAACCAGTCAAACACGTGACTTAAGTTATGAGCTTAGGATAATCTTATAAAAAAATTAAAATAAATCACAAAACCTAATTTTTAATTAATTCAATATTAAATGATGAATTCTCAAGTTAACTCATTAAATTTGTGGTTTAGATTATGATATTATAATAAATTTATAGAAAATAAATTAGAAAAAATTATAAAGTTCAATACTAAATAAATCAAATATTAAAAGATATAATTAAAATAAGAAAAAAAACATATATTAAAAAAAACTAATTAAAAAAATATTATCAACAAGCCTAAAAGAAGGTTGTGTTTGGGATTATGAAAATGGAAGTTGTTTTATAAAATATTTTTTATTTAAAAATATATTAAAATAATAATATTTTTAATTTTT